>NW_012117511.1:1089459-1138020 GCF_000951035.1 Colobus angolensis palliatus | reverse complement strand
AGGGAGGGAGGGAGGGAGGGAGGAAGGAATGAAGGAAGGAAGGGAGGGAGGGAAAGAAGGGAAAGAACAGAGTTAGTGCTGCTCCTCAGCTCCCCCTGTGCTTCTGTGCTTCTTAGACTAGCTGTATAGGAGCAATGTAGGATTCCACAGTGTGTTTTCCAGTTGGAGAACAAGTCATCATTTATCCTATCTCTGTCTAGAGTGCACCCAGCTACAGGTAAGGAAACAATTGAGATATGCCAGCCAAAAGAGCTGTCACAAACCCATGTACTTTAACCATGGGGAGCCCTTCAGGGATTTGGAAACTCATTTTACCTACAAAATTCTTGGATGTTATTTTTCCAGCCTACAGAAGAGGAGAGGCAGTCAATTAAATTTGTTGAGAAAAACTACTATTTGCAGATACAGCAATAGCAGTGATGAGGCAGAAGTTTGCTCTGGAGCCATTTATCACAGAGGCAAACAGTCCTACCCACCTTCCCAAGGACCTTACTGAGTAGTGGCTGGTGTTAATAGTGACAACCTAAGTCACCAAATAAAGGTTAAATTATACTCATTTTCCCTCAGTGAAGAAGAATATAAAGATTTGCAGTAAAATACTTTTTTAAAATATCTTAATATTTATAGGGTTAGCCCTTGGCCATGCAGAGAGTTCAACTCTCCAGATGCAGATTCACTAGCATATATTGAGTGCCACTTAGGCATTGGCTAGATATGTCCACCACTCATCTCATAGAATTCTCATCAAAATCCTCAGTAGAATTCATTAGCCACATTTTAGAGATGAGGAAATCAAAGCAGAGAGAGGCTGAGTAGTAAGGGGCAGAGACAGGTTTTCTGGTTTGCACTCTTTCTGCTTTCTGATTCTTCTTCCAGAACAAGTAGATGCAGGGTTCCAGAGGTGTGCGATCTTACAACAGATGCTTAAAGTCTTCCTGAACATCAGTGAGCAGGCACTACCATCCATTTGGGAGGCTCTTTTCTCATTGCATTCATACAAATCCTCTGTCAGCATTCTAGTCCCAGCTTAGCCTCCCCTCTCAGTACCAGCAGAATAGGGGCTTCTGAAAGTAAAGCTTGAGGGAAGATATTAGGCTACTAAGAATGACATATCAGAGGACACAGCTGCCTTAACACATGAACAGGGCTTGAGGAAAGGAAAGTGACATTTAGGTTTTGCCATTTGTTCTCTCATCTAGTCTGCACAACTGTCCCATATTTATGTACTTCTATAATGTACATGGGCTGAGACACATTATAGAATTCACCTATGCTGTGCCAGGTACCGTGCAAGTATTATCTGTACTCTTTACATTGGGTAACATGACCTCCCAAAAAAATCCTTAAGTGGGTAACATGATCTCCCAAAAGATCTAAGGTTCAGAGAAGTTTAGCAAGTTACCCAAAGTGAAAAAATTATGAGTAGTACTGGGATTTAACGCAGGATGTCTGGCTCCAAGTTCAGTGTTTTGTTTTTGTTTTGTTTGTTTGTTTGTTTGTTTTTTCACTATATTATGCTGCCTCTGAGAATAAGCCCCTGCGGCTCAATGGGGCTAAGCCTATCACATCTGCAGAAGGTCATTCTAATTTGGGGTCATGGTACGAGAAAAGGAAGTTGTTTCTCTCTTATCAAGGACTAACTGGACAACCTAGCTCCCTGGCTGGCATCTCCTGAGTCCTAAACAGTGTGAGTAGAAAAACCTGGTTCTATGAAAGCAAAAGGGCCTCATCAACCAGCCTGGAAACTTGAAACCTGAGAGTTCCAGGGATCTAGGGGCCCCAAGCATCATCCTGTCTAAAGGGCCCCTCTTTACAACATTCCCAGGGACCCCAACAAAAACTTCTTAGTGGCTGGGAATTTATCTCAAAGACGAATTCTAACTTTGTAGAGAGTTTTTGCTCCACAGAATTAAACTACAGTTAAAATCTGTCTCTCTACAGCTTCTCCCACTGGTTCAACACTGGGTCCTTCTTCCATGGGACCCCCTTTCTTTCAGATAGTGGAAGCAGTGAGGACATGTGCTGCTCCTCAGAATGTACACCTGGGGTCTATCGGTGGCTTCCGTTCTCCCCAGTGAGCTTCAGTGGATCTCAGAACTACAGACTGTGGACAGTCTGACTGGCGCCAACTTCTGAAAGGATCTGACCAACCCTCGGTGCAGGAGAGCTGAGAGGAGGGCATATGCTTGGGTCAGGGTTGAGTTTCAACAGCCTCTCTGTTCAAACCCCTCAGACAGCGCCCCATCCCATTAGATGGTGCCTCCTTTCCATCCTCAACATTGTGGTCTAGTACCTTAGTGAATTATCACCTTCAGGGGCCTAAAGATTTGCAAAGTGCTTAGCAAAGTACCTTGGAAGAAGCACCCATTTGGCATATGTTATTATTTATTATTAGTAGTATTGTTGTTCCCTAGCAATGATACCAGAGAATAATTAGCAAGGAGGAGGCACTGAGGCTCACCAAAGACCCTAAACTGCTTTTGATTAACATAAGTTGTGCTGATAAAGAAATCTGGGTTCTAATTATAGTTCCATTGTTAAAGATGAGAAGCAGGAGAAGGAGGAGGAGGAGGATTTTGATAATGAGAGCCACAGCAAGAGCAATCAAGCATTTCTACCATGCTTATAGCATGGTACACATTGAATTGAATGTTTACAATAGCCCCATAAAGTGGATATTATTGTTTGTTCCCATTTTACAGATGAAGAAGCTGAGGCTTAGCGAGATTAAGTAACTTCCCAAGGTCATGTAACTGGTAAGTGACAGGATTAAAACCTTGGTGATCCCAAAATCCCTGATCCCTAGCTATTAATCACTATGTGATATTTTCTGTCACTAACTTGCTGTGTGAATTTAGGCAAGACACTTCCCCCTCCCTGAGCCTCAATTCCCCATCTCCCAGGGCTTTTATAGCTCCAGAAAGCAAAAGAATTGACTTGAGAAAGACAGTGAAGGTTCCTGGGGAAGCCAAATTTCCCCTTCTGGACACACCATCCTCCACCTTCCTGCATATGAATTCCCTCCTGGCTGCCAGGGCAGCTCTCAGGCTCATCTGAACATGCAAATCAGAATTAATTATTCAAGACTGGGCTTACTTTGCATACCAATTCCATTTTCTTCTGTGTGGGTAGGTTCTCACCCCTTTTAACAGTTTAGTATAATGTGCATCAGACCTCAAAAATGAAAACAAAAGTTAAAAAAAATAGAGGAAGAAGGATAAGCTGGTTCTTTTGCTGATTGTTCTCCCTGTCTAAGGCTGGGCTGGCTGGAAACCAGGAGGGCCAAGGCCCCTGCAGTCTAGGATAGCCTTTGCTATTGATAGTGAACAAGGGGTTCTTGAGTTTCTAGATCATGGATATTTTTGAGCTATGGACTCTTTCTTCCAGAAAAAATAAAAAATGCAAAACGCAAAACTTGGCAAACAATCACAGAGTGCCCCTGAGAACCTGAAGCTCAGGACATGGGCCGCTTGTTGAGAAGCCTAGAGTGGCTCAAATTAGAACTATTGTGGAGACGAAGGTCCATTGGATTCCTGGGAGTGCAGGTGTGTCAGTGAAAGTTAGGGAAAATGCCCGAGGCAGTGGCCCCAGCCTAGTCAAACACAGTTCACCTGAGCTGCCTAAAGATTCCCTCTGTTCTTGATTGAGGCAAAGATGAACCAGGGCCCAACTCAAGGCACCAGAGCCTTGATTGGCTCACCTGAGACTATGTGCTTAAAGGAAGATGTCTTCAACCATATTGCTGCAATAGATATTAAAATGGTATTTCTAAATTATACTATTTTATATGACCAGTACTTTAAAAATAACCACAGAGAAACAAAAATGAGAAGAAAGTAATTTATCTTTGAGTGGTGTGATGATGAGTCCTATTTTTCTTTTTGCTGATATTTTGTTTTTGCCTTTTCCCATAACAAAAAAAAAATTGTCTTATGACGGAAAACACAGAAAATTAACATTAGAAATTAAAAAGAAAGACCAATGGGTAGCCTGTGACTAGTCTCCGAGAGTAAAGACAAATGAGCTCTATCATGATATTAAAAACAAGAACAGCAAAACCCAGTAAAGCCTGGTTTATCATTTTAGAACAGCTATGCTGAGCTGAATGCAAGCAGAAAAAAAAAAATTGGCCAGAGGAGAAACAAAATAAACTACAGACTTGAGAGATGCAGAGAGCAGAAACCAGGGTGCTAGTTCATCCCTCTCCAGAAAAAGAGAGAGGAAAAAGTCACACACACCCTTGCTGCTGCCTCCCATCCAAAGTTCTGTGACATAGCTTTAATTTTTCCAACAAATCTCCTTTTGGCCTAAGCTGGTTTGAGTGGGCTTAGTCTCATGTAACCAAATAATACCTAAGACAGTGTGAAGCTGAACAGAACCAGTGCGTCTACCCTATGATTGAGTGTCTGGGACACCTGAGTAAGTGCGGGGGACATCTGAGAAATTATGTGTAACATCTGCATGGGTGTGTTTGTGTAACAGCCTGAGTGTGTGTAACATCCAAGCGTTTGTGACATCTTGAGAGAGTGTGTGTGTGAGATCAAAGTAAGTGTATGTAGCACTGGAATAAGTATGCATAGTTAGCTGGAGTCAATAAATGTTTAAATCTGTGACCTGTCAGTTATGATTTCTATCAATTTTCCCCTCCACAATCTGGTCTTTTACTTAGCCCAAGGGTCCCATTTTTTGCAAATATCACCTGGGACCAGGGTAGGCTTTCTCTGGAAGGTTTGCTGTCCACGTTCACAGATCATCAGAGAGAAGGGCAGCCAGTCCAATGAATCCCCTCCCTGCTCTTCAGACAATGTCAGCTGATTCTCTGCCACCCCTTCAGAAAACTTAAGCCCCAGGCCAAGGGGCAGCTCACCCTTGATCTTAGCTTCAGGCCAGGATTTCATCTGCTGCTCAAAACAACCCTTGGGTGTATTCAAGGCAGAGATTTCTATTTCTATGTCATAGATTAGTAAAACTGAGGTCCATAATAACAAAAGGACTTGTCCAAATCCTAGGAGTAGCTAGGATCTGAACTCTGTTCTCCCAACCCCGGAGTCTGTGTCCTTACAATCAGGTCACACTCCTCCCAACTAGACTCTGCAGATAGAATGGCCAGTTTTTCTCAGACCACACTTGCTGTGGCTTTGAACCCACTGGCACAGGGGCTGGCATAGGAACAAAGAACACTGAGCCTGCAAAACGGCCAGGCCTATACCTGAGAGCTGTCAGGAAAGCAGATTCATTCTGTTGGCTTCTTGGGATTGGTGTTATTTGGAGGACCGATGGCATAGAGATTGCTGCATCTCTGTGTTTCATCAAGGCAAAAGCAGAATCCAGAAAGCCCAGGAGATAGACATATGGACTGGTCAAGTATTTATTATAGCTGATATTTGTTTCTAAAGCTCTACCAGGAAAATGGAGAGACTCTGGCAGTATCTAGTGGGCACTAAGAAGGAATCTTATTTGGCTGAAGCCTAGAAGAAGAATGTATTGTTGCACCACATACTGAGGCCACTGTAAAGGATAGCACTGATGGCTGACGTCGTTTAGTGCTGCTTCTTTCCCTGTTGATCCCATGAGAACTGCTCAGCCCATAGGGCTGCCTGACACCTGTGAAGGCCAACAAAATTGATGAGTTTACTCTTAGTCTATCCCCTAAACTACGTCTGCCTTTTCTAGATGTGAATTCCTACAACGAGGCTTGAAACTCCTATTAAATTTGCCCTCTAAAGGGAATCCTCTGGCTGCAGCCCCAACCCCACCCAGTGACCACCTCAAACAGTATTCATCCTTGACACCTCACTAAATAAATCCATCAGAGTCTTTCCTGGGAGCAAGATTTTATGGGAAGGGTCTGGGAAGCATATATGAAACCTGGCTAAGGTTAGGGAGAGGTGGTGAATGTTGAAACATAAAGATAGCAACCTGAAAGTTGAGAAGATAAACTATTCCAACATCTCAATTTGCAGAAAGCCTATCCACTCACATGCAAAGTGGTGATTCTTGTGACTAAACACTAATACAATGATTTCTGCGTGTTGGGCATAGTTTTATGAATTTCATATGCATTAACTCAATCTCTTTTCTCTCCATTTCTTGGACTCACTGCTTTACACAGATTAAGTAATTCATGGGCTGAAAGATAACCAAAATGGTTAAGATGGATAGATGTGATAGTAAGACAACAAGAAAAAAGAAATAAAATCATGTAGGGGTAACCCTTTTTGTTACTGGTACTAGTTTGGAAAACATTTTCCTGCCCCATATTCTCCATAAACTATTTTCAGTGGATCTATTTCACCCTGGCTGTCTTTTTCCCACTTGGCTGGGAAACCACCGAATGAAAAATGGTAGATTTCTATTAGAAAACAAAATCACAAGCACCACTATTAATGAGGTGATTTAAAAGTATATATATATATATATATTCAATCAAAAGTAATTGACACTGAGCATAGTAAGTCATGGAAAATTATAAACTATGCCCACTCTAGGGCATGACTGACTATTAAAATTTTTTTCACACCATTGCCTACAGAAAGCAGCTGGGCACCATGCCACCAGGGAGGTGGCAGCAGAATGGCCTCATTCTCTAAACAGGCTTGCAAAAAAGAGAACAATCAGTTGGATTGCTGAATAAAGTTTAACTCATTTTATGCTATGCTAGGGGTATTTTTTGACAAAGAACAGCTAAGAGTTGACTTCTCAAGAGCGAGCCCCAAAATGGCTTATTTATTTGGAAAACATTGATTGAATACATTTCTTGAATACCCACTATTCACTTTTGCATTGGTTATCCCATTTAATTTCATTTTCAAAACAACTATTTGTAGGGTTATTTTACTCTCTCTAGTCTATAAAGGCAGAAACTGGAGTTCAGATAAGTCAAAGTGATCTGCCCAATGTCCCAGAGTTGACCCATAGCAGGGCTGCCATTGTGTATTTTAAGTCCACTCCCAGAGCTTTTCTCACAGCCCCACAGATGTCTGGTTTCCTTGTTCTGCATCCCTCTCTTGTCCCACATCACGGTTCAATAGGGACCAACGTATCTCAGTTAACCAGAATTTTAAATACCTAACAAATTTCTTTAAACGCCTTTTCCATTTTACTCAGAGTTAAAAAGAAAACCCTTCTGTTTCAACCTTGGTAGTTGGTAAGTGTGGAACAATGTCTTGATCTCTTTTCTGCTACTTGTCAGTCCAGAGAACATTAGAGTATTTCTTGGAAGGAACTATTTATAGAAATGATCTCTTTGAAAGTATTTCTTACTGTCCGGGACTGTGAGTGAATTTGGAGGGAGGTTGGGAATCTCAGGATCCCAGAATGTTCAAGTTCTCTTATCCAGCCCTCATCTTCTTGCTATCCCTTCCTTTTCCCCTGCTCACCCTCCTGCTGCCACCACTACCACCCATATTGCAGATTAAGACCTAGAAGGAGCCAGAGATTTGGTTTACTTGGATATAAGCTGATCCTAGCATGTATCTGTTGTTTCTTTCTAATCAATCCTTAATATGAGACAACTTCATTGTGTTGTCTCACAAGTAGAGGAAAGGTAAAAATTCTATTTAGGTGAAATGTTTGATTAGCTAGGATGTATTTTGTCAAGATCTGAGGCTACAATGAATGATGAAAAGTACCCTGAACCAAGGATCATTTAACAAATGTTCCAGCTTCAAATTCACCATATATTACTGGTATGATCAAGGGATGTTTATTTAACCTCTGAGTCTCAATTTCTTCAACTTTGAGTGGGAGTAATGACACTCATCTAATTTACAAGATGGTTGTGAAGATCAAGTAACATAGTAAGTATGAAAGTATTTGAAACTTTTTAAAGTGCTGTAAAAATTGTATGTCTTGTTCTTGCAACTTATTCCAACAGAATCCCAATCTCTGATCCATGCAATTGAAGCATTACCAGGACCATAAGTGGAGTAGCATGAAAAGAGCAAAGGCTCTAGAATCAGAGTGAGGCTGGTTCCAATGGTAAATCCGCACTTACTAGTTGAGTGCCCTGGAGCAAATTGATTATCCTCACTGAGTTTCCGTTTTTCACCTATAAAATGAAAATAATAAACACTTTCCTCATTGAGTTGTGGAGAGAATTACAGTTGTGTGCTGGTAAATATTTAACAACCAGATTTGTGGGCAACAACAACAACAAATAAAATACCTGGTTTTAGTGTTTGTGGGTTTTCATGGTGTAAATACTCTCAGTGAGGCTGGCTTCAAGTTACCAACATGCTATCACTGAATGCCAGATTGGGAAGAGATGTACACAATTGGTTCTCACAAGACAGTCAGAGCCAGCCCATCCCCCAGATGACTTGAGTTAATGAATATGAAGATAGTTTTCCCCTTACTAGGAAATCAGTAAATGTTCATTAACTGTATTTGATGCTTGGGTCTTATCCTCCAAAGCTCACAATTTAAGGCAGACACTGAAGTAAGCTGAGGGAAAAATAAAAAATCTATGAACAAATTCACTGCTGGGGTAAAGGAGGCAATAACTGAAAAGAAGAGGCATCCGAGTGCCACTATGAGGACCAGATAACTGAGGAAGAAAATCAGCAGAAAAAGAAAAATCTTTACGCCAAGGCCTAGATACAGTGAAGGACCTGGAATTCATCCCCACTCAGTGTTATCCAGATCCTCTTCACTCCACCATCACCTAGGTAACTGGGGCAGTGTGGGATTAGTTGCCTGGCAACGGTGTCCACCCGTCTACTCTCTACACCCATATGCCCTAACCTCTGGTGACATTTCCTCCCCATGGGCCACCACCTATCCCAGGAACACGTCTCTCTATTGCATCCACTGGTCCCAGGCTAAGCCAGGCCCAAGGCTGCTTAACCTGAGTACACCTGCCCAGAAATTCACAATTCTGTTGGCTCTCATGGAAGAAAAATGAAAGACAAAGAGCCCAAACTAGTAGCCAGGAGATTTGGAATTTTTAGTTTCAGCTCCAGGCTGGACCAGATGCTGCGGGACCTTGGGAAGCTTGCTTGACTTCTCTGAGATTTTGTTTCTTCTTCCGCCAAATAGAGATTCCTCTCAAATCTATACAATGGGGATTTTCTTTCATCTGAAAAATGGGGAATTATAATGTCTGCTGGGCCCCTGCACAGAGTTGTCCTCAAGTCCATGTATTCAGACAAGTCCTCTGAAGTACATCAAGTGCAAGAGGAGACGAGGTGATGATTACCATGGCCAGCAGTGCTGGCATCGACTAGACCTCCAGCCTCTCCAGGCTTCCCCAAAGCTGGGCTGAGGACTTGGCACCAGGAAGCCAAGAGATGAATGAAGCCGGATCTCTTCCAGGACAAAGCAGGTGACATGTTCTAATGGATTCTGAAGAGGGTTTGTGTTCCTGCCCTTAACCATTGTAGCGCCATTTGTACAGGCAGCTGGAATCCTGCCCAACAGCAAGAAGAATATTGGCAGCCCAGGGAAGTGAGCAGCTCTCGGGTTGGACTTGATTAGGGACCAATTTGGGCCTGTTAGCCAAGCCTCCAGTATCATCTCAGCCAATTACTGGCCCAGCCTGGCCTGCAGCTGGCTGCTTCCTTCCAAGCTAGACACTTTTATTTCCAGCAGAGCTCTCCCCTGTGCCTGAGGCAAGAGACCAGGGTGACTGTGGCCCACTAAAAAGATGGAGAGAGAAATAACTCAGTAAGGTAATGGTGTGGGTGGGGCTTGAACTGGAGCTTTAATTAAAAAAAAAAAATCCCTCAATAAACAGTCTTGTGGCTTGTGTATAATAAGTATGAGAATTTATAAACTCTCCCCAGCTATGGGGCTCTGATGACTATTAAACTTCACGTCTGGCAGAGGAATTTTGGCCTGATGGGCTAACTGTGCTACTCCACCTCTGCCAAGCCAAATAGGCTGGCAACCTAAGAGGGAGGCCAGTGAAGCCGTGCTCAGACTGTCCCTCGCCCTGCAAGAGCTCCTTGGATTGGGTCATCCTCCAATCAGAGCTGCCCCTTAGGAAAATCAGCATCTGCCAAAGGACTCTCCTTCCTGCTCCTTTTCCAGCCTCTGCAGAAACCTGGCGCTTGCTCCTGCCTCCCTCCAGTCAAAGTATTGCTTCCAGGAATGCAAAGGAGAAGGGTTAAGTCACAGAATAATGTGTTGTTTCTTCCCCAGCGCTGGTGCTGTCTTTTATATTTAATAGCCCTCACTCTTCAGTGTGGCATTCAATGCCTCCCACAATCCAGCCCCTTCTTGCCACTGTCTGCTTGCCACTTACTCCTCTGTGCACTCTTCATACAGTTTCTTGCCTGTGGGTCTTTGCTTATGCTGTTTCCTCTTCACAGTATATCCACTCCCTTATTCTTGCCTTGTGTAGAGTAGTCATTGAGTGCCTGGACTCTAGGGCCAACTTAAAAGTTTGAATCCCAGCTCTACTATTCAACAACTAATCAACTTTGGGCAATTTTCTTCACCTTTAGTGCCTTCAGTTCCTCAACTATAAAATGGAGATTAGGATATTTACTTCATAGGGTCATGTGAGGATTAAATAAGTATATGTGCTTGCATATATATGTGTGTCTGTGTGTACGCCATGTTTGTTATCTAGTAGGCATTATATAGCTAGCTATTTGTTATTATTATGCTTTAAGACAACGTCAGCAAACTATGACCGCAGGCCAAATCCATCTGCCTGAGTTCGTAAATAAAGTTTTACTGAAATAGAGCTATACCCATTTGTTTATCTATTGTCTATGACCTTTCTGCTACAATGGCAACATTGCACATTGGTGACAGTAACTGTATGGACACCAACGCCTAAACTATTTCCTACCTGCCTCTTTGTGGAACAGCTCTGTTGCCCCCTACTTTAAGATTCCATTTGAAAAGATGCAAACTCTAACATCCTCCAACCCCAGGCTGCATTAGGCACCTCCTCTTTATGCCCTCATCTGCCCTCCCTATGCCTTTACCTTTTGCATGCATATCAATATTTCAATGACCTGATTGGGTGCCTACTTCCACCACTGAACTGTGAGTTCTTTAAGAGAAGGAACCACATTGTCTTCATTTGTTTTTCTCCCACAGGTGATAGCTGAATGAATCATGAATAATGGATGACGTAGCATGGGATTATACATTGAGTCTCTAAGAGACCTAAGCACAAACTTAGTGAATTGAGGAATGCTGCGCCATTTGGAATGGGACAGACCAGCTCACTGAGTGGGAGCTCCTGTGACATTTACAGGAAGGACCTCGGCTTTGTCTGATTCTTATCTGTGCTCCCCAAGGCAAAGCCATTTTAGAATGAAATAGCTTCAAAACCATGAGCCAACGGGGGAGAAGAAAAGACAACCTTGATATCCACACACAAGTTTTCATTATTATTAATTCTCAGTTCTTCAAAATATCGTTTCTTCTTCACCCTCTTTCACTGACATTAGTGTAGTGCTCAGAGGTGGCTTGCCAAGCTATTCACAAGAGATTTGAGGGAATGGTGGTGATGAGGCAGGAATGGGGCTCAAACTCAAGAAACGCAACAGGAAATAACATTCCCAAGCCATGAAGGCTGAGAAAGTGGGAAGATGGCCATGTCTGTGGTTTTCTTGAACTTTCTTCAGCCCAACCTTTGGTCAAAAAAAGTAGGATATGTAAGCTTGAAGACAAAGGTGGTAGGGGGGAGAAGGCTAAGACTTTGATGTATACCTAATGTAACATTCATATAGACGGGACTACTGACTTGAAACTTGAAAAAAACAACTCAATCTTGACAGTACTATGGGAAGTTTTCTGTGTGTCATAAAGGAAGGAGGATATTTGGCCATGGGCAGATGAACAAACAGACAAAAGAAGAACCCCAGTCCCTGCCTTCAGGGAGACCTTCATTGGATAGCTTAAACCAGTAGAACTGTAATTGTCCTTGTAAATCTGAGTGAAAACCCAACCAACAACGTGCACAATGAACCCTAAAGACTGGATTGAATTCTATTACTGTGAAATCTCAGTTTAACCAAAGATTCCCAGCCAGTGACGCACTTACTGTAAGCAATATTTAAAACAATAAAATCTCCTGTAACAGGAAAAGAATTCAAGGAAGCCCTTGGGGTTCTTGTAAAACGATTTGGCCTATATAAATGCATGCAGTGTAAATTGGGTACCCAAGAACGGCAAGCAAAAGATCAGGTGAGTTGTAACTTTGACAGTTACCAAGAGGACCACGGGCAGCAGGAATCCCAGGACTGGAACACACCACAATCTCAGCATTTTCTGAAGTGTATTCCTTGGCATGTTTCTAGATATTTTACCTACAAGTTGTTGTTTTCTTTTTTTTTAATGTCTGCAGTAGAACCCTTAGTATGTTGTACAGTGTGACTCTTAGAAAGGGATAGAATATACATCATTTCTTGTATTGTCTCACATTTATTTGAACAGGACACATCTTTTTTATAGAGAATTGTCCAGCTCTCATGTCCTGCAAAGCACAGTTAGAGATAAAGGTCTTGGTAATATTGTGAGCTGTTTGAGGAAAGAATGGCTTGTCTTTTTTGGTATCACCAGTGCCTAGGACAGAACTTGGCACAGAAAACATACTTAGAAAATGTTAGAGGATGGAAAAGACCTCAAGTAAGATCCTGATGTCCTGAGCTTGTCATGGACTATCCTAGCCTCAGGCCGGTATAGACATTCCATAACCCAGAGAGGGTAGAGCGAAGTTCAATGAGGATGCTTCTTCAGTTTCCAGACTCCAGCTAATCTAAACTTATAACACGGGAGTTTTCCAAAAGAAACATGGATCACCCCGGTACTTGTCCCATCAGCTTTAGATAAAGGTTACTTTTCCTTGAGAGATAATTGAGTCAGATTCTTCTGAAATGCAAAGGCCTATGGACTGCCTTTCAGTATTCCAGATGACCAAGCAGCTCAAGACTCCCCCAAAGTAGCCCACACAAGGAAAACATCATATGTCAATTTGATCTTGAATTGGTAGGTTTTCCAAGCTGGTAGCATTTTAGAGAATATTTTAGGAGCAATGCTCATGCCAGAGATAAATAAGTTTCCAATAATTTCCATGAACAAAATTCTGTAACATTCTTGCTGTAACCTTACATACTCTTTTAAAATGCCTGAAAATTATTGAAGTTATTTTATCGGCTACATTAATTTCCTCTCCAAACATCTCAATGTATCAACTTGAAATTAAGCATCAAAATTATGCAGTTGCATTTAAATATGCTAATAATCATAGGTAAACAAACCCAAGGCTGAAATTGTCCACAAAGAATGGAGGGCAGCTTGTTGGAAGTTCACAAACACAATGTAGGATAATTATACACTAAAACACTTAACCCTGGGAATATGCAGAAAATTTACAAAGATCAATTGCTCATAAAAAAAGAAAAAAAAATTTAATCAAATGAGAGAGTTATCAGGTAAATGGTTAGAAAATTGATGGGAATTCCTTTGATAACACCATTTTGATTTGATTAGTTGTACTATTTTTATATCTTTAGTAAACAGAGTTTGATTATAACACTGAGCTCCTCTGCTACCGAAATATTACAAACCCATTTGTGGCTAAGAAGAAAGTGGAGAAGGAGAATTCAAAAAACCTTTTAAAGGCTGGGTGGGGTGGCTCACGCCTGTAATCCCAGCACTTTGGGAGGCCGAGGCAGGTGGATCACGAGGTCAGGAGATTGAGGCCATCCTGGCTAACACGGTGAAACCCCATCTCTACTAAAAATACAAAAAAAAAAAAATTAGCTGGGTGTGGTGGTGGGCGCCTGTAGTCCCAGCTACTCAGGAGGCTGAAGCAGGAGAATGGTGTGAACCCGGGAAGCGGAACTTGCAGTGAACTGAAATTGCACCACTGCACTCCAGCCTGGGCAACAGAGCCAACTCCGTCTCAACAACAACAACAACAACAACAAACCCTGCTATCTCCTCCTGTTTTCTAGTTGTATTAGTTTGTTAGGGTTGCCATAACAAGCACCACAGACAAGTCGGGGCTTACCAACAGAAATTTATTTTCTCACAATTCTAGAGGGCGATCAAGATGTCAGCAGGGTTGATTTATTCCGAAGCCTCTCCTTGGCCTGTAGATGACGCTGTTCTCCCTGTGTCTTCAACAGTCTTCTCTCTGTATCCAATGGTGTCCAAATGTCCTCTTCTTACAAGGACATCAGCCATATTAGATTAGGGCCCATCCTAGTGACCTCATGTGCACTTAGCTACCTTTTTAAAGACTCAGCTCCAAATATTGTCATATCCTGAAGTACTATTATCTTGAACTTCAGCATATGGATTTGGGCATGGTGGGGGAACACAAGCCAGTAACACTATTGGACACTAACTTTCTCTTCCTCCATTTTGTAAAGGAAAGACTATCATTGCCTTAAAACATTTTTTTTACTGTTAAAAATTTACATTTAAATTTACATTACATTTAAATCTATCTCACATATCAAATTACAAATATTTCTGTTAATTTTATCTCCTAAATTTCTCTTTCATTTCTATTTCTCAAGTCCTCATCAACCCTTGAAGCAGCTCTTTTCCTGACCTCTCTAGACAACCTGCAGCCAGAGTGAGCTTTCTACCTAAGAATCTTATAGCTGCTTCCCTGCTTGAAACCCATCCTGCATATTTAAACATCTAAAAGTTCCAAAAAGTTGTCAATAATACTTCTATAGATTTATTCAAAGGAAAGAATCAGAAAATTACACAAGTACATGCTCGCAAAGATTTTTGTTACAGAATTGTTTACAACAGAGAAAATTGAAAATCACCCAAATCTCCAATAGTAGAAGTCTGGTTAAATGAACTCCAGATGTGGACCCATACATTAAAATACCATGTAGCCACAAAAAGGATGAGGCCAGGGAATACGTTCATTGGCAATGAACAAATGTTAAATTTTTTAAAATCCAAATAATTAAAGAGATATACACAGTCAGGCCTCTGTATTATCAGGTTCCACCAACCAGATACTGAAAATATTTGAGGGGGAAAAAAACCAATAAAAATAACCCTATAATAGTGAAAAAAATGAAAAATAATACAACAACTATTTACATAGCATTTGTATTTTATTAGATATTAAAAGTATTCTAGAGATGATTTAAAGTATACAGGAGGGTGTGTATAGGTTGTATGAGAATACTACACTATTTTATATAAGAGACTTGAGCATCCTCAGATTTTAGTATTCTTTTGGGGGTCCTGGAACAAATTCTCTGCAGATATGGAGAGATGACTGTATGTGTGGGGGGCCTTATATACATACAGCACTTATGTATGTGTGAGTGTATGTGTTTTTGTGTGAATAATGTTGTTATTTATGAAAGAGGAATAGATTAAGAGGTGATAGATGATTGATAGATAGATATAGAGTTTTGAAAAGATATAGATCAGATTGTTATTTTCAGTGGGGTATGGCTAAAAGTGATTATTTTTGTTTACTTATCTGTATTACTAATTCTTCAAAAATAAATATATATATATATAGGTCATGTCATAAATACAGTTTAAAAAGTAAAAACTCTGCTAATTTTCCCTTCCTCACAGATGTAAGTTCAATCTTCCTGGCATGACATCCAAAGTTCTTCACCCTGGAGACAGACTAGTTTCCTCGGTGTGCCTCCTGTCACTCCATCCCAACATCCCTCACTCTCACTTCACCACTCACTATTGCCCAGCATGTCATGCCTTCTTCTATCTCTGCGCCTTTTTACGTGTCTTTCTCTCTACTAGACTGCCTTCCCTTGTACTCTTTGACTGACAAACTCCTATTTATCCTTTAAAACCCATATCAAACATCACCTCCTCTGTGAAGTTTTTCTATCCCTCAATACATGGCTGCTCTCTCTTCTGGACCCCAGAGTTTTTTGTTTATGCTTCTATCATAGCAAGCAGGTTCTTCCATTTTAATCATTTTCTGTTTCTTTCACTACACTGTGGGAATTTCAAAGACTATACCAGGATCTTAGAGTTTAAAAGCCCATGGAATGTTGTTTCCCTCTACTAATGTAATATCCTAGCTATAGAGCAGAACAGGAACATTAACTGAAGCCCACCACGAAAGAGGGACTTTAGGGCCATCAAGTCCTTCCTAGTCACCTAATCTGTAGATTTTTCAGCTAGTGCTCCAAGGAAGACTCACTAACACTGAATCTACTTACTTCCAAATCCAGTGGGAGGAGGAAACCAGGGCAGAAAAGCAGCCTCCTCCTGATCCAGTTTCTCCCCATAGCTCAGGGACAGTGAGCAGCACCTTCTTTCCATCATCCACTCACATCTCACTACCCTGCCTCCAAGTCATGCAACCTCATTGGATCAGAAATACACTCCTTAGCTGCTAGAAGTCCTTCCCTGACTCTATTCCTCACCTCCTGCCACCCTGTCCAACTTGCACAAACTCATTCCTCCCTTCCAAAATGAAGGAATTTTCTCATCATTCGTTCTTAAAAAGCCATGTGGTTATTTGTCTTGTTCTTTGGTCGATTGCAAACCTTTCCACAGAAACAAATGTTAGTACAACTCATCACCTTGTGTCAAGTTGCCCGTATCCTAAACGTTCAAGGCTTCTGTTCCTGCTGCCTTTTTAAGCCTTCTTAAAATGAAAACAAAAGAAAAGGATTTACTTACTGGAAACAACATTGCAAAGTCACCTGTTTTTTTTTAGCTGTGGACACCAAGAGGCCTTTAAAAAATCACTAGATCAATCCTTTGCCATCATGAAAGAAAATGAGGAGTTTTCCTCTCCCCTGGGTCAAACAGCCTGCAGAGGCTCCTTCCTTGGGTTATGGTTCCAGCTCTTCTCTAAAATGAAACTAAGCCAAAGCATCAGACACATTGCCCTGGCACTGGTATATAGGAAGCCTATAACCTGTAAGGTGGGTGGGAACCAGAGAAGGCACCCTGGTATGCATGGTTTCAGAGGCCACCGTCAATGGCTCCAGGCGTGTTTAGGGGACTCCGTGGCTGCCTTCTGCCTCTCAGAAACAAGAAAACCATTTATTCCCCCAATTCAACCACAGCATCTCTTCCCTCCCCACTGCCAGAAAATCAGGGTTGAGAGGTGCTAGTGGAGGAGAGATGCACCAGGAGTGGGTGGGGTGGGAGTCGCTGCCTGCACCGTGTGAACTGGCATGTGCAGGCATGGAGTTTCAGACCTAGGGAGGCACTCCCTTTGCTTTCTTCTCACCCTACGACCCTCTCTTCTCCAAACCTCCTTTAGGAAACCCATCAAAGCTTATTCAAGTTCACTGCCCTGACTCAAGGGAGAAGAAGTAAATGGGAATGGAGAGAGAGTCACGTTGCAAAAATCCACACTGTTTTCCTCTCACTCCTCAGGGATCACCTCCCACCCCAGATGGATCCATCCTCTGGAACAAGAAAACACACACACACACACGAAAACTACACTGAGAACAACAACTGAATCCTAAAGGGAATTGGGTGACAGTGAGAAAAAATATAAAGAAAGCCAGTTTCATGAAAAACAAAGAAAAATAAAGTATTGAGTAGCTGGTATGAAGCAATCTCTATGATAGGCATTTACACGTATATGATCTCATTGAATCCCAGTATCAATACTGTTAAGATATTGTTATTCCATGTTACAAGTAAGGAAGCTGAGGCTTTAAAAAGTTGTATCTCAATGTTCACCTAACCAGAGTGGGTAGGTGGAGACAAAATCCAGGATAATAGACTCAAAATGTCATTCTGTTTCTAGGTCCATGTTCGTGTTCAGACCAATTGGTCCAAGTAACCACAAAGAGATTAGGTAACTACGATGACTGCAGGTATTCTTTGCTGGCATCTAGAACTGACCTAGGTCTGATTCTACTCTAAAATTCTGTGGGTCTTAGTGGAACTAACTCCTTGGTGGTGCATAATATTCAGCCACACTGTCTGCATCTCCTCCTTGTCCCTGGATAGTGTAGCCCCCAACCAAGCCCTTTATGCTGCCCTAAACGACTAACTCAAGGGAGTGTTGCTGTGTTAGTTGTTGTAAGATATAGGCCAGGTGGCTGGTAGAAACAGTTTCGTAAGGCCTAGAATGGAGTTGCCCTGGTGAACATCAAAAGCAATGTATATGACTCTTCCTTCTGAAACCCCATGAGCCCAGAGCAGGTCCCTTCAATGTGTATTCAACCACAGAGAAATCACTCAATGGCTCAAACTCAGCCACCGCTTCCTCACTGAAAAGGACACATGCCAGGAAGCATGACTGGGCATAGTGCAATGAATGAAATGTAGACCCAAGTTCAAATCCTGGTGAATTCAAACCCTTTGTGACCCCAGGAAAAAAAGCATTTCAACTCTTTGTGTTTAATTTTCTCAAATGGTAATGGGCATGTTAATAATACCTCCCTCAGGGGAGACAAGATGTGAAAAAATATCCAAGGGCACTGGCCCCAGAGTAAAGGTTCATTAACGGAGGTTGTTATCCGAATATTAGAGGATGATTGAGCTCTGCATTTGGAAGCAAAAGAAGTTAGGATTCTCTTTGGAAAGTTGCTTGTAGCAGCCCTTTTCTATAGAAAAATATAAGGGTGTTCAAATTATTTCTTTATTTCTTTGCAAAGAAATGGTGAATTGGAATGGCTACCCCTTACAAACTGCATGACCTTGGATGCTTATGTCATTGGCTTAGTCCACTCAGGCTGCTATAACAAATATCCGTTGACTGGGTATAAACAATGAAGATTTATTTCTTACACTTCTGGAGGCTGAGAAGCCCAAGATCAAGGTTGAAAATGGTGTTTTCTCGCTGCCTCCTCAAGTGGCAGAAGGCAGAAGACACTCTGGGACTCCTTTGAAAAGAACATTAATCCCATTCATGAAAGCAGAGCTCATGATCTAGTAATCTCCCAAAGTCCCCACCTCATAATACCATCACCTTAGAGGTTAGGACTTCAACATATGAATTTGGAGAGGGGGATGCAAACACTCAGACCACAGCAGTCACCATTCTAATCTCAATTTCCTAACTTGTAAAAACCTCAAACAGAAACAAAACCAAACCAAACCTCACAGGACTCTTCATTAACTTCCCTCATCCTTCACTTCTTCATTGCAATCCAAGCTGCATCATCTCTCACCTCCACTGGTGCTACATCACCAAGCATGCTGCTAGCATTCTGTGCCAGTGAGACTTTCTCCACGAAAGAAGTCGTGTGTTGATTTGCATTCTGGAGGAAGCTTGCCCACTGGTAGCAGACAGCTCATAGAGCAGCATTAGCCCATGGATTTCATTTTGAGTGGTGTATTATACATTTAAAATGTGTCTATTGTATCTTTGCATGGAGTTAGATTGTACATTCAGTAAAGTATGTCATATGCACTAATCTTAAGCATACAACGTGATGACATTTTACATTCATACACACTGGTGTCACCATCATCTGGAAATAGACATTTTCTAGCACCTCATAAGCTTCCTTTGTGCCCCTTCCCAGTGAATGCCAGCCCCCTCATAGATAACCACTGTCCTGACTCTGTCACCACAGATTAGTTTTACCTGTTCTTGAACTTAGTATAAATGAATTATACACTGTGCACGCTATTGTGTCTGGCTTCTTTTACTCAAGTTTAAGTCTGTGATATGCATTCGTGTTGCTGCATGTACAATAGCTCATTCTCTTTTAGAGTCTCTAAATGTAATTGCCTCACTTCTCTGCTCCCTCTCTGCAGTCTATCTGGTCTCATTTCTTCTCCAGGAATATGCCATGCACCCTCCAGCTAAACACTTGCATATACTCTACCTTCTTGTTAGAATGCTCTCTCTTTTTCCTCTCCCCTCACCCAACTCCATTTTATTCTTTAGACCTCAGATCCAATCCCCCTTCCGTAAGGCAAGCTTTTCTCAACTATCCAACCCTTGTCTGTGTTCGATTTCATATTATATTCTCTGGTTATTCCCTCCACTAGTTACTCTCAGCTTTCCCCTTGACACTGGTTTCTCTCTAAGAGCAGGATCCACAGCACATCCTTTATACTCACCACTACATCCCCAGGGCCCATCACTATAGGCACTCATATTTCTTGAATAAATGAATAAGTGAGTGAAGTGTCCAGTTCAGTGCCTGGCCCACAAAAGATGCCAGGCCTGGTCTTCTCTTCCCCTCCCCACCTCGTGATATTAGGAAGTCCAAATACTCCACACTCTGTTCTCTGCCTCAGTAATCTCCACTCTTTAGAGGAGGTCCTAGAAGAAATAAACTCATTACTTTTTTTCAGAATGTTTTTTGAAATATTTTCACCAAAGACATTCTCTTGAGGCTGAAGGAAGCTCTGACTCACGCTTCATAATGGACTGCGACATTTCTCTGAGTTTTCTTTACGGCTCTCCAGAAAGGATTCCTTTCAGAACCATTAAGAAGACTGTGGAAAGGATATATGCACAGGAAAAAAGGACCAGGAGAAAGTATAATAAAATGTTAACACTGGCTTCCTCAGGGTGATGGGATAATGTAAGATATTTTTTTCTGTACTTTACTATAATGTCTAAATTTTCTATATTAAATGTGCAGTATTTTTAAGGAAAAGATACTCCTGTTATGTTTGAAGTGACTTATGAGGACATGTCAAATTGCATTTTATCACTGATACATGCAGACCTAACCCTACAGTCTAGGAAAGTAAGCCCTGGTTGAACAATCTCTCAGGAGGCAAAGGAAGCTCCAATAATTGAGGGTCAGTCTTCTTCCCAGATAATGGAATTCCTGCCAGTCTTGGGACTGATCAGAAAACCTTGACCCAAATAAGCCACAGATACTCCCCCTGCTCAGGAAGTGCCGATGGGCAGGGGGACTATCTGTGAAAGAAAGTTGCTGAACCTCCAGAGAAAGAGACAGGTCTCAGAGTCTCTGCAAATATTTGATAACAATTTTTCTGGCCTCCACTCTTGGGTTCTTTTGTTTTGTTTTGTTTTTGCCAGACTAAATCCCCTCACTTGAGCCAAATGGTTTGCATATGACCTTATTTCTATTAACCTCATCACCTGCATCTGGGCAGCTCCAAATGTCAACTATCTCTTTTAATATATGCTCCTATGAGCTGAACACAACCAGATCTGATTTGACTGTGGGAGGCTGTATTAGGGTCATCACCTCCTTTGTTTTGAACATTATACACTCATTAATTTTAAGATCTAGCTACTATAGAGAGATTGAGAGCAGAAACTCTCAGCCCAGACTGCCCCCTTCAAATCCCACCTCTGACACTAGCTGTGTGATATTGACCAAGCTCTTCGACATCTCTGTGCCTCGGATTCTTCATCTGTAAAACGATGACAATAATAGTACCGACCCCAGAGGGTAGCTAGGAGGATTAACAGGGTTCGTCCATGCAAAGCACTTAGAACAGCACCTGGCGCAAGAAGAGGGCTACACAATTGTTAAATGTTAGTATTAATGTGGCCAAACGGCACTGATTTCATTTAGGCTTTTCTGTTTTGTTTTTGTGAGAAGTGAGGAGATTAGCTGCAAAAACTCCCCATTGACTGATATTCAAATTAAAGTTAAAGCCCCTCAGATCTTTAACTCCCCCCATCTAGAAATTGTGCAACTGATTTCTGAACCTAGAGGCAGAAAAACAAATTTGCATTTTTTTCCCAGAGAAATTCCAGCGGGAAAGTGAGAGACAGAGTGAGAGAGGGGCAGAGAAAGAACGGTGACAGAGAGAGGCGACAGAGACAGAGACAGAGAAACTAACAGATTGAAACTGCTAGCCTGCATCAGAAATGAGGGCTCAGAAAAGCTGTTCACTTCCCAGCTGGGTTTTATTTTTGTGTGGGTTCTTTTATCCCCCCTTTTTTCATTTGTGTTCACACTTCCCCCTCTTGTGGCTCATCAGAAAATCGCAGGTGCTCCTTGCTTTTCAATGGATTTCAAAATTGGTGAACACTCAATGCTGGCAGTTCCGGCTGAGAAGATTGGGTCAACCCCTACCTGATCCCAGGAAGGGATTTAAGAGACTAGATGGGGAGAGGAGGCCAGGTTGTACAGTAACCCTTACCTGATCCTTATCCAAGTGTCATGTGAGCAGAAAAAGCCATCTCTTCTCTTTCATTGATAAAGGGACGATGGGCTCCAGAAATGACCCACAGTACTAGGTCCTCTCAGGGATATTTTCCAAAAGGCTTTGGCAGGGGATGGATTCATTTAGGGTCAGGCCAGTCGGATAGAAAAATAATACAAACAATTCCAAAGAACTGTGTCTATCTTTGCTCATATTCACTCTGCTCCAAGCCAGTTCCATACCTTTGCTCACACAACAACCTACACCAAAAGTGCCCATTCTTCAAGGATAGGGTAACTGCTACCCTTTGATGATACTTTTTGCCAATCAGTCCCCAGACCCTTACCTCTAGTAGCAATGTGTCTCTTCTCTCACTCCACAGTATCTTATTGTGACTCTAATGTGGCATTGGTGAAGTTTGCTTTCTATGCAATTAACAGCGTCTTTCTCTTATCATCCCACAAGATAGTGAAGAGGAAAGGGAAGAGGCTGGGTTTTATACATCTCCAAAACCCAAAACCCAGCCTCCAGCATACGATGGGGGGGGGGGGGCTGGATAAGAGAGGGATGAGGTGGGAAAAGAAGGAGGAGGAGAAAGAGGACAAGGAGAACATAGCGAATGTAATAGTTGGTGAATCTATTAATAGTTACAGGGTATGTGGATATCCATCAGAACTTTCTGTTTTTCTGTAGTTTTGAAATTTTTCGAAACAAAATGTTGAAAAAAATGAAAAAAATCATTTAATATGGCTTGCAGGTTTAAAAATAAGGTAAATGCCAGAGTAAAACATAAAATCAGGACACAAATCAAAATTAGGTTTCTCAACCTCTAGAGACCACAAACTGACTTTTAGGAGTCACAAACCTCAGGAAATTTTAAGTACAAGTTTTGTGTCAGTGCATTTTTCCAGGGAGAAAGGTTTTAACTCTCTCATCAGATTTTCAAGGGGTTTGTAACACCACTATGTGCCCCCCAAAGTATTAAAATAGTAACCTAAAGAGAACTTGAAACAAAATGCTATTGTCAGGCATGAGGATCAATAGCCATAGAATGATGGACTGAATTGATCAAATTTCAGAGACAAAAAATACCTTGGTGATCATGTAGCCCAGACCTCTACATCCAGATGGGGAAACTAGGCCCAAAGAGAGGTCAGGGAGTTTGACTCCAACAAATTTAACATGTTTCACTGGCTCATAAATGACAACCAGGCCCACAATGTTCTCCTTGTGCCATGGGGAATTCTCCCCCAAGAAAAGCCATCCTGAAAAACATCATCAGACAATGGTCGTCTTGTCAGCCCTCGCAGACAAGAACACGCATCTTTGTTCTGAACCAAATGACTGCATTCTTACAGGCTGATTGAAAAGAAGGCTTTGTTGAGGGGGGTATGGGTGTCTTGATGGGACCAGGGACACTCAGCTGTAAGGTAGAAGGAGCAAGCCACTAACTAAGATTGATGGATGGTGCTAGCCCTGGCAGGCCAAACACAATGCAGAGATGGCCAAATGGGGGAACAAAATTAGTTTGCAAGATTAGAATGTATTAACACGAGTCAGACAACTGTCATATCACAGTTCTTCACCGTAATGCTGATTGGCAGGCAAGCATTTCTGATTCTGATGGCCACGGAGGCGAGGCGTCTGCAATCTGTTTCGCATGACATCCCGCCGCTGGCAAATCCTCCCTGCTGGAGAAGCCAGCTTTTCTTAGAAAACTGTGTCCCCTGGGTCTTGTTTGGCAGTCCCCTAGGCCAAAGGTGCTTGGCAAGGTAGGAGAGGGCAGGGAGGATGTGGCAGCTGTCAATAATTTCAGCTGAAGAGGAAAAGAATGCTTTCTGAGCTCAACGCAACAAGTACCTGAGGCTCACTCACAAGCCTGTTACCAGGATGAAGATGGCAGGAAGGTGCAAGAAACATCATAATCCCGGCCTCAAGGAATGTTCAACCCCACTGGGGGAGCCCAGACGTATACATGTGGCCAAGTTCAATAACGATGCAAAACAGGCCAGAGTCAGCAAGGCCATTCCTTGGCTGAGCACCATAGAGCTGATTCTAATGAATGCCCACTGCTCTACTTACTTTTCTCTGGACCCAACAGGTGGTCAATAGATCAGCATGGTAATTTCATTACCATTCAAGCTAGAGAAGTTTGGAAGTAGTCATGACCTACTTATACCTAATTCCTGGGTGGTGCTCTTTCTTCAGTGATTTGTATTCTTTGAAATTTTTAATGTGAGTCTTCTAACTTGATTTTGTTAAATATTGAATAAACATAAAAGAGTATTTGTAAAAATATTTGCATTAGTCCAGGTTGTCATACTGCAGTGACAAGCAACCCTAAAATGGCCGTGACTTGGCACAATAAACATGGATTTCTCATCTCTGCAAAATCAACTGCTGGCCTGGACACTTCTCTAGAATTATTCTCCATGCAATGGCTCAGCAATTCAGGCTGCTATGATCTTGTGGCTCCCCCATCTCAAAATGAGGCTATGGAAGAGGAGGAGTTAGCTGGAGGGTCATTCACTGACTTTTTCATGGTTTGGTCCAGAAGTAACACACACTTCTCACACACACACACATACACACACACACACACACACACACACATCAATCCTGATTACAACTTACTGGCTTGAACCAATTGCATGGCCTTGCCTAACTTCAAGGAGGTAGAAACTGGGAGGAAATAGATGGAATGCCTTTGGCACAATATTTGAGCATAGAGCAAACATCCTTGTACTCATCAATGAGTTTAAGAGAGAGAACATTTTTTTTACATGTGCTCTGTGTTCTCTTCTCAGATGCCAGTCCTTTTTCTTATCCTTCAGACGTAACTATCTTCCTGAATTTTCTATTTATCACTTCCTCATTTTTCTTTATAATTGCATTACACATTTCTGTATCCTTAAACAACATACTATTCCGTTTGCATTTTTAAACTTTCATGTAAATAATCACACAATATGCATTTTGTGACTTTACTCCTTTTGCTCAGCCTTGTTTTATTAAGATTTATTCACTTTTTCTGTACAACATAAATTCATTAATTTTCATAGTTTTATAGATTTCCACTGAAGGAATATAAGAAAATATTTATCCAGTATACTGTTGAACGGATGTGCGGGTTGTCCAGGTTTGGACATTATAGGGGGGGCTGATACATACATTCTTATACTTGTCTCCTGATGGATTTGACCAAATAGTTCTCTAAAGAGAGTGTGCTAAGATGAAATATTCAAGAAGAAGTAAAAATGATGAGCAAGTAAGTTGGTGAATATGTGAATCTAAACAAATTTTGACTATGTTAAACAAAATGATAAAGTCTTATAAGTAAAAAAAAAAAAAGGATAAATATACAAAAACAATAATATTCTCTGGTAAGGACTGGTTGAAGATAAAGTATTCTAAGATCTTTGTAATGTTTGGGAGGGTGGTAAATATACAACCTACCTTTTGACTTTAACAAATTAACCATGCAGGACACATTTCCAAAGTAACCACCAAAAAAAGAGAAGTAAAGATAAAAAATACAATGAAGGAAAAAATGTCCAATTCAATAATAGGCAAGAGGGAAGAGATGAAGAAAGCAGTAAATAAGATGTTAGAAATGAATGGTTACAATAAATGTAAGTAGATTGGGCCAATTTAATGACAAGTATCAGGTTGATTTTTTAAAAAATCAAACATACATCTTTGAATAGGAGTTGCCTCCAACAAGTAGCACAGGGTCCCCAGGCAGGGCTCTTGGGGACTGAGATGTGACCCAAATGGGACATCTACCCTCAGTCTGTGAATCTGAGGCTCCCAGGACTTTGATCTTAATACACTTATTTCTTGAAATAAATGGGATCTTTCCTTGTTTGTCCATGGACTGGAATAGTTTCAGTGCTGTTGGACTCACTTTTTCTTTAAATCTTAGCTCCAACCCAGTTCTCAAACCATCTGTTTTTGTTGCAGTTTATAAAGTTGTCTCATGAATGTAGTAAAGAAAAGCCATGCCCAAAATAACTAACATATGTGTTTAAATGGAAGTTGGAGATAAGCGGATTTGCTGTTGCATTGGCTATGGGTTATTTTTAAAAGGAAGAGTTGGGTGCAGGTATTAATACAAGGCTTTTGGTCTGAGTAACTGAAAGGAGGGAATTGCCTCCATCTTAGATGAAGATGACCATAACAGTAAAGGACAAAACCCTCCCAGAGATGAAGAAGCATGCAGGCCATTGACTATAAAGGAATTTCATCTCTTGAAAAGCATTTATATATAAGTCCTTGGTGAAGAATAACAGACAAGAAATTCAGGCTCTAGGGAATTTGAGGATAATCTGGCCCAAGGATGTGTGTGGGATAACCCCAGGGGTCACCATTTAACTATACCACATTTTGTAATACAGTGGCCCTGGCCTGACCAATCCTATTTGGAAGAGTTATGTAGAGAGAAGCGTGAATCTGTCCAGGAATTACTTGTAATTAAAAGCTTCCTTTATGAAAAGTGAACTGCCCTGTAGTAGAATTTGCCATGGTATCAAGTCTGATACTGGCTTAGAACTCAACCTAATCAATAATGTAAAAAGTTTCCTTCTTTATTCCTGTAAAACCATAAATATTAGATTTATGGGAAAAGTATTGATTCCCATGGAGTTGAGCAATAAAGACTTGATCAGAGACAGACAAGATCATGTAGGATACTATTCAAAAGATGATCTCACTTATCTAGTTCAAATCATCTTTATGCAAGATGTTCCTCCTCAACCACTGCCATTAAAGAAATTTCCATGAAAGTCTGTGAAGAAAAAGAAACAAAATAAAATAATCAGGAATTCCCGTCAGCCACTGATGGAGAAAAGAAGTACCACACCACTGCTAAGGAAGGAAAAATGTCCTTCAGAAAATGGTGAAGTTGAAAGCATTATACCATAAGTGCCTAAAGATGGTTGGGAGACCTTAGTTATTTAATTTTGGATTAGGAAAAAGAGGAAATAGTATCTCAAAAAGAGTCTTAGAACATGTAGAAAAAGCCATGAGGTCTCATAACCATGACTAATTGAATATTTAATAGGCTACTTTAATGTATAATAGGCAAAGATTTAATCAAAGTACCCAATCCCAAAGGATAACAGTATCTAAATGTTTGAGCACCTGGAAGGGGAAAAGTATTACTATATTAATAAAATAATAATTATTTAATGAAATAGATACACCTTTGAAAACAAAATTGTTGACATACTAAGTAGGGTTACATTGTTTGACAAGCAGTGACTGCGAGTTAATTGGATATTTTATCATAAGGAATTCAGATTCAAATAAATGCAGAAATGTAAAAATTGCAGAATACCCTGTATTTATCTGTATCTATAACAGACGTTACATTTTCTATACCAATTTGAAGTTGATAATGTAGATATTTAGAGTAATTCTTACTTTCAAACAGCATTTTTTTTTCAAGAAACTAAAGCTGTAAGAAAAACTGCTATAGTATCCATATAGCCCATATATCCATTTATCCATATATCCATATATCCATTTCAGCCTTCATGACCACTGCTAAGGATTAGGTTGAGGTTACAGTCCTGCTCTGAAAATGCTGTGACTGAGGAACTGAAACATAACATAGACAGACTCTGAATAATCAGGTAATTTGGCCAATCCTGATGTGAACAACAAATAGCTTGAAGCTTAAAGTACTTAATTTTTTGATACCATAGCAAATTCTTTCTCAGCAGCATTGTTTCTTCCAGACGAGTGAAGGCAAACACTTTTAATAGGTCAAGGAATTACTGATATCTCAAATCATTTGTTTTAAAATATTTGTCATTTTAGAGACTATAACTTCTGCCACCTTGATTTTCAGATTCTTGAATCTAATTGTTTCCAGCATGAAAAGAGTTAATGATCCTTCACTGTTCAAGAATCATATCTATTTAAATGGACAAGTCTGAGTCTATTTCATAGTCATCACCTAAAACATGTCAACTAGATTTTTATTATGTGTTGAAAGACAATCTAAAAGCAAGAAAGGATTTTCTGACTAAAGTAGTTTCTTTATAGTCAGTGAATATCTGAATTTTGTAATTAATAGAAGGGCAACTTCTGCTTTGGGCCAAGATGTAGTAACAGGGACTAGATTTGATTCTCACCTGAAGCAATTAAAATCTTGGAAAAATATACAAATCAATTGTTTTCAGACACTGGACATTATCAACGTAGGACAGTAAATTCTCTGAGAAAGAGGAAACAAATGAAGTGAGACCTCTGATTGTACCATCTGACCACCTAATGAGTATTTCCAGGCTACAGTGCAAGGAGGTGGAATGCAGGCAGAGGTTGGTAGTCTTCCTGAATTGAGAAGATGGTATTAGGAGTCCATGAAGTCAAAGCAGCTAGAGTTGATAGGGCAGATTATCAGTGATGAGAGAGCTGCACAGAGAGAGAGCTCTGAAGATTACCAAACTGTTTTCAAATAACTTAACTACATCCTAGCACAAAGTTCAAAAATATTTATATGACAACAAAATATCTAATACCTCTAAAACAAATTCACAATGTCTTGCATCCAATCAATAATTAGCCTTGCAAAGAAACATGAAACTATAACCCATAATAAGAAAACTCCATCAATAGAAACAGATCCTAAAATGGCACAGAAGATTGAATTAGCATAGAACAATATTAAAATAGTTACTATAAATATATACTATATCTTCAAGAGGGTAGAGTATGTTAAGAAGGTAGAAGAAAGAGCATATGAAGACATGATAGATATATTTTTAGAAGACCCAATTGAACATCTAGAGATATAGCCTACAAAGTCTGAGATGAGAGTATATTAGATAGCACTAACAGCAGACTAGATAGTACAGTAGGAAGTTTTAGTGAACTTGAAGACATAGCAATATAAATTATTCAAAATAAAATAAAATTTTAACAAAAACTGGGGGGAAATGAATAGAGTATGGGAGAACTGTGGGAAATTTTCACTCAGTCCAATATGCTTGTAATTGGAGTCCTTGAGTGAGAGAAGAATGAGTGAACCAGAAATAGCATTTGAAGAAATAATGGCCAAAATCTTTTCAAATTTGATGAAAACAATAAAGAGATCCAAAAAGCTGAAAGAATTCAAATTATAATAATCATTATAATATGCTCTACATAGGGCATATTATAACCTAATTGCTTAAGACAGATCATGAAGAGAAACATTTTGAAACCACAAGTGATCAAAGACACATTATATAGAGAAGCAAAGATAAGAATAACAGCAGACTTCTCATCAGAAACACTATAAGCCAGAAGGCAGTGAAGCAAAACTGGGGCTAGAGGAATGGCGGACAAAAAGACTGTTAACCAAGAATTTTACATCCGCAAGAAATAGTTTTTCAGATACACAGAAGCTGAAAGAATTCAACACTAGTAGATGTACATGCTACAAGAAATTTTAAAAGTTCTTCAGTCAGAAGAGAAATGATACTAAATAGAAATCTGAATGTATACAAAGGAATAAAACATGCTATAATAGCTTCTATTTTCTGCTTCATTGATTAATAGAGACTGATGTAGCATATAGCCCATCATCTCTGAGTGTCTTCCTATCTTCCACTCTTCAACCCGATCATGAAATCTTTCTTTTCTAAACTGACCTGGGAAACTTGCATGAAGTGGTTGGGAAAGTGGATTGGATGTTAAAATTGGAACTTCTGCAATATATGAAGAAAAATATACCTATCTTCAGAGACCTTTTCCACTTTATGATGAAGGCAGTGTTCAAACTTTCCACTTTGTATGTGTGCTGGAGCATTTCATTGCTAATCTTTGGTACAACTACAATAGTGTACTCTTCTACCAAAAGGATGTGCATAATAAGATAGCTGCTAATCTGGACACAAGACTTTATATAGTCTGCTATAGTAACCAAGGTATATAGGAAAAATATTTGCCTTTCTTACAGCACCTCGTTTTACCCACTTAAGAAATGTTCTTCTTGTCTTTACTAGTCTACTCTCTGTAAAATTTTGTAATTCATTCTTCACAGATGATGGACATAACCAAGAAGTCTCTGTTGAGCAATAAGTGACCTTAAAATTGCTATTACATCCCTATGAAGGCCAGTTCAGTTTCTAAGACATCTGGACATGTTTTTATTGTGGTGCATGTCCTTGCAATTCAAATTCTGAATAATGTGCAAAGTGTTACTTTTTTTGTTTATTTATTTATTTATTTATTTATTTTGAGATCACATCATATTGATCTCGGTCTTATTCTAGAAAGGTCTTTATTTTAATCTATTTTATCCCCTTCTCCAAAAATACAAATATTCCCTAAAAATAAAACTAACTCTTGGTTAGATTACTGCTTCTCCACATCTAAGAAACATTTTGAGATTTCAGTCCTATATTCTGCTTCATCATCCCCTATTCCTGGAAATCATGTCAAATCTTGAGCAAATATGTCTGTGGTCTCAGGCTTAATGGATTTTGTCACTAAGAGTATCTGCAGAAACACCTAGCCTGAAAGAACCACAAGACTCTTGCCACAAGACTCTTGGAAAATTTCATTGAGGCAAAGGATTTCATGTACTTTTAAGTTTTAGGAAAATTGTACTTTTTACCATGATGACTGAAAAAAATTGCTAGGAGGATACAGAAAGCTTAAAAGTAAAAAAAAAAAAAAAAAAAAAAAAAAAAAAAAAAGCAAGAACAATTTAAAAACATATACCTAAAAATACCTACCATACTGAAAAATAAACGAAGATTTTTAAATATAAAATAAATGTATAATAGAGAGAATAGACAAAACCAAGAATTAGTACTTTAAATAAACTAGTAAAATGTACAAGCTTCTGGCAAACTTGGTCAATATAAACAATAAAAGCCCCAAAACACCAGAAATGAGTAACAGTACATAATTCAGACTCAGTAGAATTTAAAAGATAATAAGGGAATATTTTGAAAGTTTTATGCTAATAAGTAATTGAAACATGAATTAAAATATGATTTACCAAAGCTGACTCTAGAAAAAAAATAAGTGAATGGTGCAATAATCCCTAAATACATTGAATTGGTGTTTCTAGAAATCTTCCCATAAAGAACACTAGATGATCTTATTGAGAAGGTTTACTGATTATTCAAAATATTTTTATCTTACAAATTATTCCAGAAACTTATGTGACTTTTATTAAGAAGATAGCATAACTTTATTCCAAATCCGAACATAGACAAAATAAGAAATTTGATTGATGACCAGGAGACACTGCAGATGTCTTCTGCCTGAAGTACATTCTTCACAATAAGTCTATTTGCATTCAAGGAACAAATATAAAGACCTTAGAATACATTTATTCCACTCAATTAAACAATTATTGTTGTCACATATTTTAACTTAGGCTTATTTTTCTTAATCTACAAACTGATTTATACAACGCACAACTTTTTTTATTTTTCATTCCTTGATGCATTTCAGACCTTCTTTCTTGGGTCACATTTTTTCTGCTTAAAACACATTCTTTATCATTTTCTTTAGTGAGAGTTGTTTGGTGACAAATTCTCTTAGTTACTGCTAATCTAATAGTGTCATTCTCCCTTTATTCTTGAAAAATATTTTCAAATCATTACTTTCTGTTAGTTTGTGGTCAGCAGAATAATGCTCCTAACCCAAAGTTGTCCACATCCTCATGCCTGGAACCTATTAATAGGTTACATTACATGGCAAAAGAAAACTTGTAGGTGTAATTAAGTAGCCTTGTTTGACGTTTGAAAAAGAGTATGTTGGGGTATCCAGGTGGGTCTAATCTAACTAAAGCAACCTTTCAAAGCAGAGAACTTCCTGTGCCTTCAGTCACAGATATGCAGCAGCAGCAGAAGAGAGGTACAGCAAAAGGGAAGATCAAAAGATTCCAAGCATGAGAAGAATTTGAGGTTCTATTGCTGGCTCTAGATAGAGAACCAGAGAGAGACCTCTAGGATCTGATGGCTATCCCCAGCTGACAGCCAGCAAAGAAACAGGAACTTCAGTCTTACAGCTGCAAGGAACTGGATTATGCCAACAACCATATGAGCTTGAAAGTGAATTCTTCCCAGAGCCTTCCAGTAAGAGCCCAGATGGATGACAGCTTGATTTCAGCTTTGTGAAATTCATACAGAGAAACCAGCTGAGCCCACCTGGACTTCCTACCCACAGAATTGTAAGATACTACATTTGTGTGTTTTTAAGCTGAAAATTTTGTGATAACTTATTATAACAACAATAGAAAATGAATGCACGATACATTGACAGTATCATTTCACTTACAGCTTTCATTTTTGCTGTTAAGCAACTGGAAGTTGTTCCAATTATCATTTCTTTTAAAGTAATCTGTTTTTTTTTCCCTCTGTCTACCTTTAAGATCTTGTCTTTGTCTTTGATGTTCTGCAGTTTCATTTTTACATGCGTACATATGGATTTCTTTCTGTTTATTCTACGGGGAAATCATCACAGTTTCTGAATGGGGTAATGATGATGATGTCATTCACCAATGTTGAAAGTTTTTGAGCCCTTACATCTTCAGATAAGATCTCTGGCTGATTCTCTCCTCCTCTTGTGGAATTCCAGTTTCATAAAATTAAACCTGTTAACTTTGTGTTCAATTTTTCTTAATCTTTCTTCCATATTGCCCACAAGAACTCTCAAATGTATACCTTTTAAGATATATCTTCCAGTTCATTCGTTCACTATTTAGCTGCTTCTAATCTGCTTTTAAAAACATCTGTTGGATTCTCCTTTCAATGATTTTATTTTTTATTAACTTTAGAAGTTCCATTGTTTCTATCTTAAATCTATCTGGTCATTTTTAATAGTTTCACACTTTGCAAATATTGTGAATTCATTTTGTATTTCTCTAAAAATTAAATATTCTTATTCATATTCTGTATCTGATGAGTCAGATATCTATATTCAGTGTAGGTCTAACTCTTCTAATATGTTTTGTCTCTTTCTGAGAGTGCTATATTTCTCTTTGTTTCTTATTGGTATTTTGAACTGAGTTCGTATGTCTTTGAGCTTTGCCTGTGGAAATGCTTTGAGGCCTTTGAAATTGTTTCTTCCATAGAGAATTGTGCTTTCATCTAATTAAAGAACCACTTTAATCAAAATTCTTGGGCTGGAGATACTGTGTACGTGTGTGTGTGTGTGTGTATCACCCAAATAATGTAAATTCAGTCTGAAAACTCATGTGTGGGTCATCTTATGGCACAAATTCCCCTCTTTCTAGTGGTGCCAAGAATCAAGACCAGAAGTTTTTCTTTCAGCCTTCTGGGTCAGATGATTGGGTTTATTTCTAACTCCCCCTTACAGTGCAGACAAAATCCTTTAGAGCCCTAGCTTTTTGCTGGGGGCTTCTCTTTGGACTCAGTATGTCCAGCAGTCTCTGGACTTTATTTTCATCCAATAGTATTATGCGAGGCTGTTTTCCACCTGTTAGCAAATGCCTTTATGGTAAACATTTGCCTCATAGATTTTCACTTTTGCTTGGTTCATGGCTTTTTATTCTCTCACCAGCTCATTAAAGCTTTTAATAAGATGTTGTATATAACTTATTCACTGCTTTCCATTGTTTTCAGTGAGTGTCAATCAGGGTACATCATCTCTGTCTTATTATTGGAAATGGAGGCTCCAGGCACCTTGCCCTTTGGTAAGATAAATTGTCCAAGGGAAGGCCAAGCTGCCACCTGCCTATTTTACTCTCTCTGGGATACCTTCTGAGGAACTAGGACCCAGAAAGATGGGAGCCCTGTCTTGCGCTCCAGTATTTGGATAGGCTTACTTGTCTGCTTCAGCCTGCTAGCTCTACTTGTCCCCTCCCCAAGGTCCAGTCCCACTGTTTCCACTAGGCTAGATATCCTGCCATGCCTGCCCTGCAGTTCTGATCTTCCTCACCTCCATTATGTGAACCCAAATCAGTCCAGCCTGATTGTCACACCTGCAGAAAAGTATAGAAGTGGATTAGATCCTAAGTCCCTGAATGCACTTGATTTTTAATTGCTAATTTCTTTTCTGGGAGCTCTACCCCATTTTCCTGCTAATTTTCCCATCTTTCTTAATATTCTTCAAAGTTCTGTATCTTAACTTGTGCTAGAACCACGTGCCGAAAACAATGGGTTCCAGGATGCAGCATGTAGTAAGAAAGGAAGAAGCTCAAACTTTGGACTCCCAAATACCAAAGTTTACATTCAGATCTTCCACTTGGTAGTTACTACCTAACTTCCCTAAGCCTCTATTTCCTAATTTGTAAATATAATTTTGTCAGATTGTACCAGAGAGAATAAAGTGTTTAATTCAAAATAAGTGCTTAATTTAAAATGCTGGAAGCAGTAAAACAAAGGTTATGGAGTTTATGTGGCCAATATTGTGTTACCTTATACTTTAAAGACTAGAATTTAAGCAATTACAGAAAGAATGAGAAGTCCTTGCTGTTACATATCAGCTCTGATACAAGAAAGTGTTATAAACTTGTAAAGGCCACAATGGAACAGCAGCTAGTATGGGGTATAGAAAGAACTGAAAGCCAGCACACGAAAACTAAAGCTAAAACTCAGAATATGGCAGAAAAAAACCTGGATCAGAACCAGGCATACACGTAAAGAGACTTAAAGGACAAGGAAGTTAAGAAACTTGTTCAGGATCAAGCAAGCAACAGAGCAGCCTGGCTCCAAAAGCCAAGTTCTCAGTCTCTTTGATATGCTGCTTCCACAATGTGAGCAAACTTCTCTGCTCAGAATTTCCACTAATAAAGCCATGAAAGAACCCACTATCAATTGTCAGAGTTGATGCATGAAAGGAAACGTAATTTCCACTTTTGGCCCAGAGATTCCTGGCTTAGGGCCTAACCCTTGTGAGGCATTGGTGGACGCCACAGGCACCCGATATCTTTAGACTCTATATTAATTTGTAGCTCCTATATATAATTATATTTAAGCTAACTAATAGTAAACCATAAGAGGTGCTCCCAGAGCAGCTTGCCCTTACCTCAGTTACAAAACCTTTCTCATCCCATCATCGTGTGTTTTTGCATCTGGCTCCAGGACTAGATTTGCATGTCTCAAAGGCAGGGAAAGTTTCCTATTCTTCCATTTATTTGTCCCCCAGGTCTATGATAATCTCTATTACATCAATATAGCGCAATAACTCTTTTAAATATATGAATGACAAAAACAATAATAAGTCGCATTTTGTTTTGTACCTTCAAGGTACTAGGCTCTGTGTTAGACACATCCCATATACTATTTCTAATTCTTACAACAACCATGTGAGCTTGATGCTATTCTCATTTCATAGATAAAGTACAGAGATATTAAATAATAGCCTCAGGTTAAATAGTAAGTGGCTGGCTGAGATTTACATCCAGATCTAGATGACCCCCATATCTGTGTTCTGTCTTATGACATCAAAAAAAGACACTAAATACACATTTACAAAATGAATAAATTAGATCATTACATTTCATCATGAGAGTGCTTCTCAACTGTATTCTACTGTTGTCTTTTCAGGTACCCAGTCAATAGCACAATAAATGGATGGAGCCAGATGACATTTACAGTCACTATCCTGTGTACAGGGAAAGCAGTACTGGTTGGAAACTTGCCTTCAACATGTAAAAAAAATAAAAATAAAAAAAAAGGTAGAGAGTGATCAGGGCTCAGGGTTTTGTGGATGTGGGCTGGCCTCCCTCAGGCAGGCTGGGTTGGGTAACATCCTCTCCACTGCTCCATGGCTGTTGGATCCATGCCTACCTTGGATATAAAACCAAAGTTCCATCAATTGGGCCTTCACTTTTTTTCCCACTGATCGTACTGCCATTTTCACCTTCAGATTCTGTCTCACATCAGAGGGGGTGGTTCGAGTTCAAACACTGGGATTATGTGTATTTTCAATTGTTTAGGGTCACAAAGAAAATCTAAGTAAAATCTGGTCATTTTTCTTTTAATCCAGCAATTATAATCAGATGTAGACAATATTATGTAAGGGAAAGTGAGCATAGGCTTTGAAGTCAGACCAAACTGAGTTCCTATCCTGAATCTGCTGCTTAATAGTCATGAAATTTGGAGAAAAATATCTAATCTCTTTGAGAAACAGTTTTGCATCTGTAATCTGGTCATAACAATATCTTGGAATGAAATTCAAAGATGCATGTAAACTGTCTTGCACATTAATAAATGTTTATCTCCTTCCCTCATCCTGTTTCTTCAACAGAAAGAATATGAGAACTAACTCTCATCCAAAAGTAGACAAAAATAATGAAAGTTGCTTAAAAATCCTATTTCAACTCAAATCACCCAACTCTTTCTTATATCAGGAGAGTATGGAGTAAAAGAGAAACATTTTATTATTTTGTCATAATCAATAGTTGCTTTTCAAGATAAAAATGTTTAACTCTATTATTATCTGTAGAATAGCTTTCAATATGCATACCACAATAGAATTCTTTTAATTTTTTTCAGATAGTTCCACTTTTAGAAAAATTGTTCCTGTCAAAAAATTCCAGCTATTAAGTAACAATTTTCTTTCTTGTCTTTATTAAGCAACAACAAAATCTAATGACTGCTAGAACTTTTGACAGGGTGTATCCAGCAAGCCCCAAGCAAAGGAACTTAGTATCTTAGTTATCTGAGCTTCCTCCACTGGGCTCCCCGGTTCTCAATTTACATCTTTACAGACTCCCCCACAGATCCAGAGAACTGAGTTGTATTGGAATTTGATTCTAGAAAGATGTCCATGCAGTAACTTTGTATCTAGAGTCCAGTGGACCAGGAGCTGACAAGATTTTCTTTCCTGCTACACAAAGAACAGAGCAGTTGCTGAGTTGAGCCCTGAAAACAAAGACCTTGTTTTGTATTGTTACCACATGCTCCCTTCCTCTCTCTTTGGAATTTGACAAGCAAATTGGCATTTGTGTTGCTGAGACTATCATAGAATAGTGATTGTTAATTATACCCTAGATGTCCTGCCTCATTCTGCCATGGATGTATTATGCTAAATGTGTGCAGTGAGCAAAAGATCTTAAATTTGATTTCAAGTTGCATATCTCAGCATGCTGACACACCCGCCCCAGGTCAGAGAGTCCCTAAAGGGGCCTATTGGGAGTTCTTCTGCTCCAGAATTTCTGGTTCTAACTTACACCAGAAAGTATTCAAAGGGTCCAGCAGATGTCAGTATGAATTCTTGAGTCTCTCCTGGTTAAGTATTAACAGATCAAATTACATCACCCACTGCCCTGGTGAGCTGTCTCTAGACAGGGTATTATAGGAGCTTTAGCTTCAGAGACAGTCTTTTCTATGAGGATCTACTCCTGTAATTGGTAAAATTCTGACCTTACATCTCAACCCCAAAGCTGGATGAGCGATGCAGTCACAATTATAAAGAACCTTCAAGGGATGAGATAAGTGAATAAAGTGGCTGTTTCTAAAAATAAATCTGTCTATGCCAGCTATTGGTTTTCTTCTGCATAACTGGTCTTGATAGATTCTCAGCATTTTCAGTCTCTGACCTGGCAATCTCTCTCTTTATAACCAAAGACTGGCAGGGCTTTAGGTTGATTACAGCTTTAGAACCAACAACCAGAGACAACACTGCTGGTCTTAGGTGTGCTGAGACACTCCTCTGAATACCTTTTTGATTCATTTTGGGATAGTTTAAAAAGTACAGAGAATAATATAACAAACACCCATATGTCTATTACCCAGATTTAACAGCTAGTGACATTTTCCCATATATACTGCAGGTGTTTTATTTTACTATTAATGAAATAAAGGTCTCATATTCTCCTCTTCAATCCTGTTCCCTTTCCTGCCTCCCCAGGGGTAGATATTGTCTTGAAGTTCATGTGCATCTTTCCCATGTGTTTTAGTTTCCTGGGGTTGCCATAGAGAAGTACCATAAGCCAAGTGACTTAAATAACAGAAATTCATTGTCGTGCAGTTCTGGAGGCTGGAAGTTGGAGATCAAGGGTGGGCAGGGCTGTGCTCCCTCTGAAGGCACTAGAGAAGGATGGGCTCCAGGCCTCTCTCTAGCTTCTGGTAGTTCCTTGACTCGGGGCAGCATAACTCCAGCTTCACATGGCCTTCTCCCTGTACGTGTATCTCTATGTCCAAATTTCGTCTTACAAAGAGGACACCAGTCATAGCGAATTAGGGGCCCATCCTACTCCAATATGACCTCATTTTAACTAATTACTTCTGCAATAACCCTTTTTCCAAATAAGGTCCCATTATAAGGTACTGGGCGGGCTGTTAGGAGTTCAACATGAATTTGGGGGGCATAAAATTCACCTCATAACACCATCCATGTATTAATACTTTAACAACGTGTTATTTTTCCATAAATATAATTTAGTATCTTTTATATATTCAATTTTTGTATAAATGGCATTGCACTGTGTATATCTTTTATCACTTTCTTTTTCTTATTCCAACAACATGTTGAGATGCACTCAGATGACAAATTTTTCAAATTTACTTATAGTATTTTATTTTATGAATTTACTGCTACCAATCTCTTCTTTATAGTAAAATTTAAAATAAATCCAAGGTTCAAACTGTCTTCCAATCAATAAATAATAACGGATACGTGCATCTTGGGCTTGGATTAAATGAGCTCTCTGTTATCCTTGCCAAGACCACGTGCCTGTTTAACTGAGCTTTTTGATCCTGCAATTTTATAATTTCAGGCCTCAGCAGGCTCCATCATTAAGGAAATATCAGGCAATAAGAGGAGAGCCACTTAAATCTTGAAAAATACCGTTAAATAACAAAGAAGAGAAATAAGACATTTTAATTGATAAAGAAACTTTAAAATTTGTGTCTGCTTTTGGAGAGCCCTGGGATGACAGCTGAATGTCCCAAGCTCAAGGCATAGACATTTAGGAGGAAGGCAAAGACCATAGATCAGGTGTGTGGGCACCCCCACAACCTTTACTCTTGTGGACTGGTCTTTGGGGAGGAGACCAACCCCACTGTCTTTTGGTCGCTAGTCACAGAGAGCAGGCAACCTTGCAGGCCAGGTGTGGTGCCTCATGCGTGTAATCCCAGTGCTTTGGGAGGCTGAAGTGGGTGGATCATGAGGTCAGGAGTTTGAGACCAGCGTGGCCATCATGGTGAAACCCCATCTCTACTAAAAATACAAAAATTAGCCGGGCGTGGTGGTGGGTGCCTGTAATCCCAGCTACTGGGGAGGCTGAGGCAGGAGAATCGCTTGAAACTGGAAGGCGGAAGTTGCAGTGAGCCAAGATCGTGCCACTGCACTCCAGCCTGGGCAACACAGCGAAACTCCCTCTCAAAAAAAAAAAAAAAAAAAAAATGAAATTTTCTCCAAGAACTGCCATACAAAAGTGCCAACCTGATATGAGGCCATGAACTTTCTCAGTTGGATTGTTTGATACATTTCTCGAGATACACCATCTAAACGGTGAACTTTTCAATTTAGAAGTACTTTAGAAGTATAGGTAAGTTCATTATTAAATTTTAACAAGTTTGAGGTTTAAAGAATAAATTTTTCAAAAACCGTTGAAAATTAGCATGTCCCCTCCCCTACCCTTGTTCTTCAAGTCATGCATGGATTCTGCTGAAAGCATGGCACAGTTGGGAATGGTGTGAGCGGCCAAGCCTGCAAAATTGGGCTAATGCCCTGAAAGCTACTTTTTCCCCTGCCTTCCCCTAGAGCAGAAACACACTCATTCATATGTAGTATGACTCCCATGTTCCAGCTGTCATGCATGATCATAATGGCCTGCACCAAGGTGAGAACTGGGTCTATTTTAAGAGTTAATGGTGGGATATGTCTGCAGTGGGACTGATTCAATCTCAGGGTGGACAAGAAAGAGGCCGTGGAGTTTACAAGAGAATGCCATATTAACCACATAGGCAAACTGAAGATTCTTGTTTCTGTATAATGCCAAAATTTGAAAATAAGCAAATACCCCTTTATAGATTATCCCTTTATTGACCTCTTTATAAAAATCACTTTATGGATTTATATTTGGGCTGCACAGTTTCTTTTGAGGACCTCAAGTCCGACACACACACACACACACGCTTACATATACACACAAATAGCCTCTTATTTCATTTTTATCAGTTATGGATAGCACCAACAGTTGTATAAGAAGCCCCAATAAAAACTGTGTTAAAGAAGACAAGATTGTGGAAATAAATAGAATCTCTACAAAGGAACCATCAGAAATATCTAACAAAAAGACATGTTAAAGCATTTGTTCCCAAAGGCTGTCATTGTTTTAAAAATTGAGCTGATAATTTATAGCATCCACTTTGATTTGTCTTTGATGCTTTACTCTGAAACTAGAATAAGGAGTAGTTATTTTAGAGATTTTTCTGGTGTTGGTCAGGAATTGCACAGGACTTTTATTTTCATTATTTATGTTATATTTTATTCTCATTCCTATTCTCTTTCTCCCTGAAATAATTTTCATCTCTATGACTGAAATGTTAACAAGTGTTAAAATATTGTGTATCTGTGCTTAAGAATTAACTAATTAAAATGTAAACTTTTTTTTTCAAATAAAGTTTGGAATTTGCCAGTGTTTTAAGATCGTGTATAGTGTTTGGGCTTATGTATACACAAATAAAATAAAATACATGTGTACCAAGTGGAATGATCATGGATTTTGGTTTCAGAAAGTGTTTGATCAAATCCTGCCTTCTATTATGTGATCTTAGACAAGATGTAAAGTCTTTCTAAACCTCAGTTCCCTTAATTGTAAAAAGGAATCAATAATATCTACTTAGCAGGAATTGTTTTAGAAATTTAGTGAAGTAGTATATATACAGTGCCTGGTGCAGAACAAGTGCTCAAGAAAATGGCAGCTGTGATAGTAGTAGTTGTTATTTCTTGGATCCAAGTACCAGCTTTTCCATTTATTTGCTCTGTAATTTTAAGCCTGTTTCTTCTTTCCTAGGTAGAGGGTGTAGAGCTCAGCCTAGATGGTCTCTGCATCCCTCACAGGATTAATAGTCTCTGTTTCTAACACACTATGGGCCTGTATCTGAAGCACTGTTAAGCAGGACCAGGCAACCTGAATAGATGCAAAGGTGGGATTCAGTTAACTTTCATTGTAACCACGTTTATTGAGCCCTTGCCATTAGGTGCTATTTTAAGTCTTTTCCATGTATTGCCACATTTAATTCTCACAACAATCCTATGCCTAAGGCACTATCATTATCGCATTTTACATATGAGGCAATTGAGGCACAGGGAGGTATGTATCTTTCCCAAGATTATATAGTTAGTAAATGGTAGAACCAGGATTCAAATCCACGACAGTGTACAGTTTTACTATACTTTAAAGCTTTTCTTTCTTTTTTTTTTTTTTGAGACGGAGTCTCGCTCTGTCGCCCAGGCTGGAGTGCAGTGGCGGGATCTCAGACTTTAAAGCTTTTCTGAAGGGATTGGCTTATCTACAACTCGCCACCCTCTAATCTAAAATCAGAGGTAATCATGGCACTTACTTATATTTATTTTTCTTTCCTGAGCCTAGAGCAGACCTTCATGATATGTTTGCTGGAGGACAATGGCTCTACAAAGATCCACCGCCACATCTAGCTGCTAATAAGTGTCTGGTGTTAAGTCCCTACTTTTTTCCCAATTAGTTTCTAAAGTCAAAGAGATATGGAATCTATCCGGCATCAGTATTAACTTTCTGATTCTGGCAACACTACTTGACCTCTCTAAGCCTCTTCCCCATCTGTAATGGAGAGTATATGTGGAAATATAATAATAGTACCCAACTCACAAAGGTGAAAATGAGAGGTAACACTTGGTAAAATGACTCCCTGTAGGAGACACTCAATAATTACGATCAGCATTAGCTCCATACTTTGAGGCAAATTTCAAATGGAGCCACTGAGCTGAGGAAGGCTCCTTCAATTCTTCCCTGTTTTGAGTTCCAGAATAGGATTCTTTGCCCCAGGGTCCCTGTTATGACTTCTTACCTAGGTCATAGATATGACCAAGTTCCCAGTCTACCCTCCAAGGCTCTGTTAAAATCGGTTGGACTTTGAGAGGGTCTCATCAGTTGAGACAGAGTCATGTCTCCTGCCTGCTAAGGGTGCACAGCCTGGAGAGGGAGGACAGGATGTTCTCCCACCTGCTATGGGCTTTAACTGTAAATCTCATCCAGGGTTTGACGTCACCCCTTCTTTCCTCATTTAAACTTTCTCTTTCAAAGGTTCCACCTTTCTGAATATTATTTAAAAAAAAAAACAAAAAAAAAACCTGCAAATCTTTGGCCTGAGTTTTCCATTCTGTGTCCAACTTCCTTTTCTTCCTCCTTTTCTTTTGCTTGTTAATAAAGTTTCCTTTATGTGTAACACCATCTTTCCACACTATGAATTTGTGGGTGTTACAAAAAGGTAGCATTGAGGGGATAGTAATTATTCTGATGTTTAATATAGCCACAGACAAGACATGACAGAGCTGCAGGTCTTCCTAGGGCAAGTCGTCTCATGAAGGATCGTACCTCGGAAGCTTACGTAGTGTCATTTGTGTCTCAATGCCTTTGAGTAGGCTCTCGGTTTCCTCATCCTTTGATCTTCCCTTCTTATTCTTTTCTACAACTTATATTAGAAAATTAGACTTACGCACTTTCTGCTCCCAGCCCTCCTTATCCCAAGCAAAAAAATTCAAAGGGTGTGGAATATTGTTATTAACCAAGAAAGTACATTTTCTTCTGCTTGTTGCATTTTCCTTTTATTCCCTTTTGAACTGTTGTTTTTGAAATCAAATTTCAGTGGTAATTTTCTCTTTACCTTTATTCTTCTAACAAATGCAATTATTGCTGGCTTTGTTCTACCACAGCTGGCGACTGGCATGGTGAGAGACGTGGAGGGGAGTAGAGGGAAAAGGAGTGAGTTTGTTTTCAGTTCTGTATGCTCATTTTGGTAGCAGTGGGACACAGGGAGATAGTTGGGACCTGAGAGATATTGACACATTAGACTTTCTGAAATTGAGTGAGCAGTTTAGAAAGAGTTTGGAAAACATGAATGTGACTAGTAAAATAGCATTTTAGACAGAAAAGCCTTGCTAAAAATATAATCAACGTGGTGGTTTTAAAATATGTCTGAAAATTCTTTGATAATCCACTCTTCAAACAGTGGAGCTTCATTCCCCTTTCCTTGAATGAGGGCCAGATTCAGTTACATGCTTCTAACTAACAAAATGTGTCAGAAGTCATCTAAGTGACTTCTAAGGCTAGCTCATAAAAAGGATGGATTCTGTCTGGCTCTGTCTCTCTTGGATCACACACTCTAGAGGAAGCTAAAAGCCATGTCAAGAGGACACTGAAGCAGCCTGCAGAGAGGCTCAAATGAAGAGTAACTGAGGCCTCCCACCACCAACTAGCACCACCTTGCCAGCCAGGTGAGTGAGCAACCTTGAAAGCAGATCCTCCAATCCTATTGATATCTTAACGTGATCATAGCCCTGGTGGACATCTTTTTAAAAAGTAACTGTTTTAATTGAGATACAATTCACATATCATAAATTCATCCTTTTAAAGTGTATTAATTCACTGGATTTTTAGTATATTCACAGAGTTGTGCAACATTCACCATCAATTTTCATCACACCAAAAAGAAACTCCATACTCACGAGCAGTTACTCCACATTCCTCCTCCCCAAATCCCCTGACAACCACTAATCGACTGCCTATCCATGCAGGCTTGGCTACTCCGTACATCTCATATATTTGGAACAGTACAGTATGTTGCCTTTTGTACTAGTTTCTTTCACTTAGCATCATGTGTTCAAAGTTAATCACTGTTGTAGCCTACATCAATGCTTCATTTTTTTATTGCCAAATAATATTCCCTTGTACGGTTTATCACATTTTTAAAGACTAGTTATCAGCTAATGGACATCTGAGTTGTTTCTACCTTGGGGCAACTATGAGTGATGCTATTACGAACCTTAGTGTACAAGTTTTTGTGTGAACATTTTCATTTCTTTTGAACATATACCATGAGTGGAATTGCTGGGCCATATGGTAACTTTATGTTCAATATTTTGAGGAACTAACAGAATGTTTTCCAAGTGGCTGTATTATTTTACCATCCCACCAGCAATGTATGAAGATTATAATTTCTCTATGTCCTTACCAATACTTGTTATTGTCTTTTCTTCATTTTAGCAATCCTAGCCAGTATGAAGTGGTATCCCATTGCAATTTTGGTTTGCATTCCCTAATGACTCATGATGTGAGCATCTTTTACATACCTTTTGGCCATTTGTATGTCTCCTTTGGAGAGATATCTATTCAAATCCTTTGTCCAGCTATTAGTTGGGTTGTGTTTTTATTGTTGAATTATAATAATTTATTGTATCTGATATCAACCCCTTATCAGATACACGACTTGAAGATATTTTTGCCTATTCCATGAGTTGCCTTTTCACTTTCTTAGTGGTGATCTTTGAAGCACAAAAGTTCTTAATTTTGGTGAAGTATAATTTACCTATTTGTTATTTTGTCACTTGTGCTTTAGATATCATAGCCAAGAAACCATTGTCTAACCCAAGATTATAAAGATTTACATCTGTGTTTACTTCAAAGAGTTGTATAGTGTTAGCTCTTATACTTAGGTCTATGATGCATTTTCTGTTAATTTTTGTGTTTGGCATAATGTAGCTTTCGAATTGGATTACTTTTGCATGTGGATGTCTAGTTGGAGTTTTTACAGAAACTCCAAACTCATTTTGCTTCTTCCAGGAGCTGCTATGCTGCTGCTTTTCTTTTTATTACTATTATCATTATTATTATTATTATTACACTTTAAATTATGGGGTACATGTACACAACGTGCGGGTTTGCTACATATGTATACATGTGCCATGTTGGTGTGCTATGCTGCTGGTTTTTATAGCTGTTGCAGTTGAGGCTGCTGGTCTTTAAGAATACCCTGGAGCTAGGGAGAGAGGTATGAGAATGAGACAGGTTAAACACTACAAAGCTCACTGTTCCTACAGAGATTCAGGCCTTTTTCTTTAGAACTCCTTGGATTATTGCAAGCCTTTAATTAATTTTCAAAGTTCTGAAAAAATTGATTTTTATAATCTTAAACAGTGTTCTCATTGCTTTTATGGAGAAGCAGACTTTGGGAGCCCTTGCTCTGCCACTCTGTGAATGCTTTCAACATCTTCATTAGAAACTTATGAGAAATCCTGAGCCATATCCACTCAGCTAAGCTATTTCTGAAAATCTGACCCACAGGAAATATAAGAATAAATTTGTTGTTGTTGTTGCTGTTGTTGTAGTTGTCATTGTTTTAAGCCACTAAATTTGGGAGTAATTTCTTTTGTTGAACAGATAACATGCCAAGAGATAGACACCAACGCTAGGACAAACAAATGAATTTTCAGATTATGGCTTCACATAGGGTGAAACTTCATGATCCTGAGGACTACCAAATAATAGAGAAAGTAAAGACATTCAGTGGAGATGCAAGAGCAATAATGAAGAATTCTGTTAGAAGGGATACTGTCAAGGGGGCCCAGCATAACAAAAGTGAAGTACTGGGCCGTCTATAGAGTCCTTTCCAAAATGATGACAGTAATGATGATGACAACAACTTACATTTGCACAGAACTTTATAGTTTACTAAGAACTTCCATACAAATTATCTTCCCTAATCTTAATCCTAACCCTAAGAGGGAGATCAGGCAGGAGTATTATCCCTGCTTTACAGATGAGAGAACAGAAACTCATAGAGGTACAAAACCCTGTCCAAAGTCAACAACAATAAAGTGGTAGAGCTAGGATTTTTAACTCATAGAGGAATCCTCCTGATTCCAACTGGTGGTGACTCTTTCTCCATAGCATGCTGCCCATGTATCCTAAAGAATCTGGGTGTCCAGATTTCCCCATCTAGACACAGTATATAGGTGTAGACTCTACTCAACCTGCGGGCTTCCTGAAAACCCAGTTCCAGCCTTAATCCCATCCTAGGGCCTAGAGATAAAGGAAGATTGCAGGCAATATGTGTGCTTTAGGCCAAGAAAATCCTGACTTTTAATCAATCAGCCACCCCCATTCCAACCTGATCTGTGTGACCTGAGCTAACTTGTGGCTGTACCTGACTAGTGAGGACTTTATGCCCATGGCCTCAATCATGAAGGCCTAAGGCCACATAGCTGGTCAATGTCCTGCACAGTATAGTAGTTGTCTTGTACAGAGTGTAGGTAGAGAGTCAGCAGGGTGAAAGTTACTATGGGAAAACCATGGGGCAGAGTCAAGGGCTGGTGTGGAAGGTGGAGACTCTTCTACCTGGAGCACACTTCTGGCCACAGCCTTTGGTCCCATCTCTAGGAACCATCAACTATGCTGACTCCTCTCTTTATAGACCTCCTGTGATTTTAACAGTCTGCTGCAGTTGATTCAGCTCTGCACCAACTTCTGAATAACTCTGTCTTCCTTCCTCTAAGGCCTGGGACAGGTAGTTCCCTGAATATCTCTATCTTCCTTACTCTGAGGCCTGGGACACAATCTACTTCCCTTTCTCCAGGCGCTGCCATCTCCTACTCCACCCTTCCTGGTTCTTTCTGAAACAAGGCTCCAATGAGGGATATTATTTGCCTCTACCTATAACCCCCTTATTTTCCCCTTCTCTAAAGCAAGTCTCATAAATCCTGTTACTTGATGGTTTGCTTTAGGCCCAAAGTAATACTGGTTGCTTTTCAGAGGAATAAGAAAGAATGTAGACTTTTCTACCTGTGCTATTATTCTCAGTTTGGCCTCATCCTAACCTTACTCAGATCCAATCTCTACTCTTCTCTAACCTGCTCTCTTCTCAAGAGGCTGGTTCCAGAGGATTTCATAACTGGCTCTCACCAGAGTACTAGCCAATGGGAGGCACTGGAAGGAGGTCAGAAGGTGAGAAGAGATGGTCTGGGTATTTCTGTCCTGCTGCCTCCCTGCCCAGACTCCATGTCCCTCACAGCAGCTGAGTCCCTATGGCTCCCACCAGATAAGCCCCTCTGCCACAACTACAGCTCTCAGTGGACTTTGGTAACACTATTATCTCACTTGACCCTTCTGCCCTTAGCATGGTAAGGGCTTACCTTGGTGGTTAGTCTCTGGGCAACTCAGCATCCCTCAATAGCTCCCTTAACCAGATCTGCGTTCAAGTCTCCAAGTAGTCTCTTTACTAAAACTTTATTATTTGAACCACCTGAGTTAAACTCTGTTTCCTGCTAGGCCCCTGGCTGATATATATGCACTTTCACAATAAAGGTTGCAGTGTAGGAATGTTCAACGTTATATATTATCCAAAGAGCTACTCTCCTTTAATCTCTTCCAGTTCTGTGATATTAGTGACCAACTAGCCTGATATTGAGGAATGGGCAGAACTTTGACCTTGAATGCAAAAGGCTACGATTTAGTCTTCATTCTGTATGCTTTGGGGAAAAATCATGTGCTTCCCCTCAACACAGGCCTCAGTTTCCTCACTATAAAATTAGTATTAAACTGGATCAGTGATTCTCAAAGTAGGGCCCCTGATCTCTGGGGATTCCTAAGACACATTCAAGAGCTCTGTGAGGTCAAAACTATTTTTATAAAAATACTAAGAAGTTATTTACGTTTCTCCACTTATTGACATTTGCACTAATGGTGCAAAAGCAATGGTAAGTAAAATTGCACCTTAATATGATCAAGGCAGTGGCACCAAACTGTACTTATAGTTATTGTATTCTTCACTGCCACACACTTAAATCTTTAAAATGCCAATTCCACTTGGGAATATCCTTGATGAAGCAGTAAAAATTATTAAGTGTATTAAATTCTGACCCCTGGTACATGCCATTTTAACTATTCTGAGTGATATGAAAACTGCCCTTCAGGCATTTCTACTGTATGCCAAAGCAGAATGCATGTCAGTTTCAAGAGAAAGGTACTTGTGTGATTGTCTGACCTGCTGTGTGAACTAGTTGCTTTGTCTATGGAACACTACCTTTACTTGAAAGAATAATTGACAAATTGTGGTTATTGAGACTGAGGTGTTTGGCAGACATTTTCTCAAAAATGAACAAAGTGAGTCCATCTCTTCAAGGGAAGTAACTGACAGTGTTTGTTGCCAATGACAAAATTTATGCTTCCAAGCTTGATAGCTTCCCAATATTTAAAAACTTTTCTGATGAGATCATAATGATATTAACCAAAGTTATTTGTTGACATCATATAATGAAAGTTGCCAATATCTTAGCATAACTCAGTGATATATATATATACCTTATTTCTAAAAATGGAAGCTTTGTATAAGGACTCAGAAGACCTTGGTTTGAATCCAGGGTCTGCCATTTTCTTGCTACTCCAGCTCCGTTGCTGCATCTGTAAAATGAGTTTCCTCTGTTTCTTCTCTGTAAAATGCGTATATAGTAATAAATGTTAATATCTATACCGAGAATGATATAAAACAAATCCATGGCACCTGGTTAATGTTGCACAAGGGTTTTCTATCATAATAATCATCATCATCATCACATTAGGTGGGAGGACCTAGACATTACCTTTCTTTTTTTTTTTTTTTTTTTTTTTTT
>NW_012117511.1:956372-1088194 GCF_000951035.1 Colobus angolensis palliatus | reverse complement strand
CCTACAGAATGGGAGAAAATTTTTGCAATCTACTCGTCTGACAAAGGGCTAATATCCAGAATCTACAAAGAACTCAAACAAATATACAAGAAAGAAACAAACAACCCCATCAAAAAGTGGGCGAAGGATATGGACATTACCTTTCTATACAGCATATGACTTCAGCACAAAGGCTTTGGTAATAGATATTGCCAGATTCAAATCCTAGCACCACTTACTAGCTAGTGACCTTGGACAAATAATTTAATAATCTGATCATAGGTAATAACATATATGAATATACTAATTAATACTTATGTGATTATTGGGAGGAATAAATTAGATAATGCACATTACATGCTTTGCCCATGACTTGGTTCATTAGATTAACTCACTTAAACTAGTAATTGGGAATTTAAGAAATGTTTCTTGAAACATTATTATAATCATGATTTTACACAATTATATTGTGTAAATTATATCATAATATGATGGCATTAATATTTTCAGAAGGATCCCCAGATTTTTGTGATATTTTCAAGCAGTGATATTGATAAACCAGCTCTCTAGAAAAAAAAAAAAAAGCAAAAACTGTGCTTTATAGCATCTGCGAATTTCTGTGGTGTAAATACTCCCACTATGGCCAATTTCAACATGAGGGCTCATGGGATAGCTCATGGCTACCAACACAAGGTCACTGAATGCAGAGTTGGAAAGAAATTCCCACAGTTGTCCCTTGTGAGTGGGCATGAGCTGGCTTCAGCACACCACTGCTCTCAAGTATAGTTTTGAGGAGGAATCATTCAATAAGCCTCATCTGAAGATTCTATTCACCAGGATGTAAACAGGAGGTTACACAAAAGAAAGCCACAAAAGAAGCCAAAGGAAGTAGGGTTTCTGGTGCCTTTGGAAGTATTTTTGAAAGTCACTTTGGTTTCTCACTAAATCACTCAGAGCTTAACCTATTTATACACCTGTGAAAACAAGACAATTCGATATGTACTTTTAATGGTTGGAAAAGTTTTTGGAGAATGAAACCTTGGGAAGCAAGAACTTAGTTTAAAATACAACTTAATAAGAAAATCCGGGATATATATAATTCCCTTTATTGAAGAAAAAGAAACTTTTTTCCAATATAGTCTACCCAATTATGGAATTCATTTTAGATTTTTGGGAAGAGCAAATATAGCTAAAAAAAAAAAAAAAAAAACCCTGCTAGACAGTTGAAATACTCTGGTTCCAAAGTTTTCAAAAATGAGGCAAGATTATATAGTGAGAGTAGAAAAAATAAGATGAAGTGGAATCACCCATGATAATCTGTCATATTAGCCATTATGAATTTCAACATCTGCAACTGAAAAGCTACAGAAGTCAAAAAGTAAAAAACAAAGAAGATTCCCAAGGACTGCAGACTGATGATGTTGCTCTAAGATTTTGCCCTCCGTTTATTTCACACAAAAATAAGTTAAGTATAAATAAGATGAGGAGAGCTGGTGTGTACTCAGGTGTGTTCACTGGTGCGTACTCAGAGGGGGCGTGAGAACAGCCAAATGTCTTTCTTCTCCCACACCCACTACACAAAACTCTCCTCCATGTTGCTGCAGAGTAAGAAGGAATCCACAAGCCGAGGCTGGACCAACTGCTGAAAGTCAGAGTCCTGGAGGCCTTCGGGGCAGACCCCAGCCAATCTACGCAGAGCAGCCTGGGGAGAAGACAGAAGAGGTGACACATATCAGACTGGGCCATGTCAGGTACATGTATTTCCTTCACCTACCCTGAAATGTGCATTTCAGGAAGTAGTGCATTTACCAGACAATTTGGGCTGATCATCATGTTGGCCACTTGGCACCCTAGCAACCATCTTGGTCCCCTGGTCAACAGAGCAAACACATCTCTTGTTCACCTGGCTTTATTTACACCTTGATCACTAAGATAGATGTCATCTGAAAGCTGTTAATAATCTTAGTAATGGTCTTTACTGTTTCCAGTTCCCTAAAGTAAACTTAGAATAGCAAGAACTATTCATTCATCCATAAATTCAGCAAGGTCCTATAGAAAGCACTATGGAAAAAAGAAGAAAAGAGAGGGAGAACATATTGTAAAAGTAGATAGGGATTCTGCTACTGAGAAATTCAACATCTGGCAAGGGGGATGAACAGGAAAGAGAGGTGCTGGCAGAATAAAATCACTCCCCAGCTCCCCACACAATAAGCAATGACTATGCTATTTCTGCTTTATGTCCATGTGTCCTTGCTCATATTCTTAATCTGCAATCCAATGCTCTACTTCTGAGCTATACCCCCTCCTCCTCCTTGCTCATACTCTTACTTGTGACTTGAAGTGACTTCCTGCTCTTACCTATTGTTACCTCCCCCATGAAGCCTTCCCCAATTACCCTGAAGCAGAGACAGTCCATCCCTCCCTCCTCTGTGCAACCAGGGCCCCTGGGCGGACCTCAAGTTTCTCACACTTGACTGTAACTAGCTTTTAGGTATTTATCTCCCACACTAGACTCTGAGCTCCTCGAGAGTAAGGATCTTGTTTTCTATTTCTCTGTATCTGTAGCAGACAACACAGAGGTTGGCACAGGGCTCAATAAATGTTGACTGAAAAGAAATGAATAAACGAAGTGCTTTAATACTGAGATCTGCTGATAGAGCAACCTGAAACTAAATGTGAGCTGTGCACCTACCTAGACCTGTTTACCAGTTAACTGAGGCAATGCATGTTAAGTGTTTAATAAATATTAATTTCTTCCCTCTTCCTGGGCATATACACAGCAGGGAACAAGGTACCTCTCCTCTCCCACCCCTGGAAGCAAAAAGAGTGGGGGAATATCTAGAATGGCAAAAGAAGCAAAGAAGGAGGGAATGCAAACACTGAGGATCTCCCCATAGCATCTCACTTAATCCCTACATGATGTTGCAAGCTAAGTGTCATGATCTCCATTTTGGAAATAAGGAAACTAGGGCTCAGAGGGGGAAAGTGGCCTTCCAGACATCACACAGGAGTCTCCAGGGCACTCAGACCTACACACACAGGTAGGATGCTGCAACCCCAGGATACAAGGTTATATTGAGCATAGGCAGGGGTACCGCTCATTACCTGGACATGGCAGGTAGCTTGTTGCCGAGAAATCAGGCCAACAAAGTAAAAAGAGAGAATAGTTTGAGCTGGTTGCTGGGAGTCCCAGGCGCTGTCACGTCCAGGCAGGGTCAAAGAGAAGGAGTGTGTGTCTCTGTGCATTAATGAGGAGGGTCTGTGACTCCAGCAATGTGAAGGAGACTCCCCAGAACTGTCTCTAACTAGCATATCTTGACTCTCATGGAGCATGGTTTACCCCATGGGCTAACGAGGGTAAACTTCATAGCACTTTCTGATTCTTCTTGGCTCCAACTGGGAAAGATAATCCCATTGCCCTTGAGTTTTCACCATGAAAACAGAACCAGGGATTTTCTGAAGATGAGGAAATAAGGCCACCAGTGCATTTTTGCATCATTAGGGATAAAAAATAAAGCAAGAAGGGAGACAAGGAGACACAGAGAAATAGAACATAGACTTATCAAGAGAGCAAATAAGACAGAAAAGGGAAATAGCCAAAAAAACAGAGAAAAAGAGACAACAGAGAAAAAAGAACAAGAAGGAAATATTAAAACAGACAGAGAGGAACTTGGTGGAGAAAAAAGACCAAGTATAAAAAAGAGATGGAGAAAAAAAGAGAAATCGTGGCAAAGAAAATAAAAGAGAGAGCCCTTAGGAGGAGGGGAGATAATAGGAGAGAGGTAGGGTGAGGTAAGGAGGCAGAGAGAAAAAGGAAGGGGTAGAGAGGGAGAGAAAGGAGTTATGGTGATAAAAAGAGGGGAGGGAGGGAAAGGAGAAAGAGAAACTGCTAAGAGAGAAGGCAAACCCTAGAAAGAGAGCAAAGCAGAAACCAAAACACAGCAGAGAACAACAGAGAGAGAAGAGACACCCTTACCTCCCCACAGTCCCCAGAAAGTCTGCAGGACATGAACCCTACCGTAGCTCAGAGCACCTGCTCCTCAGTGTGCAGCAGCCTCAAAGGACCCTGCACCCTTGCCAACCCTTCTCTCAGCCTCTGCTTCTCTGGGAGGGTTAAATAGCTAGTCATCCTAGAATCTCATTCCCAGATAGCCTGAAAGCACCCAAGCATTAAACAAGCCTGGCAACCTACTGACAGCTGCTTCATTCGGGAAAAACCCATTCTGTTTGGTAGAGATGATCTGCACTGCCACGTTCCCAGACAGGGGAGACAATAAGTGAAACTTCCTCCCTCCACCTGAAGGGAGCCTTTGAAGCTGGAAAGGTCTTGGGGAAGAATAGGAATGGTGGTTTCTGACTCCATCTGCCAGGCTAGACTCCAAGTGAATCTCACCAGCCAGGAGACCACACTCAAATGTTGGAACATTCCTAGGGACAAACCATGGACACCCCCAAGACTGGGAGCTAGGAAAAGGGGAAGCAAGTCTATCAGTCCCCAAGTCAATTAATACATAGTCACCAAACTCAACGTCCCATGGATATACAAAAAGCTGGAAAAAGTCCCCTGCCCTGGGAAGGTTCCAGGCTAGAGGGGGAAAAATACAAATCCTCCTCCATGAGTCAGTGCTGGAGACCAGTGCTATAAGAGATGGGGAGAGAAAGAGCACGGCTTGGAACAAGACGGTCTGGTTGAAAAGTGCAGGCCTCTAGAATCAGGCAGGCCTGTGTCTGAATTCCAAGAGCCTCCCCTTACAACACCTGGGACAAAGATAATGGAACCTGCCTTGGACTAAGTCAAACAAAATCCAAGACAGGAGGCTCAGGTTCATGCTGTTTATTCTCTGGCTTTGCACCACACAGAGCTCCTGGAAAATTTTGTGAAGGAGAGAGATTTAGATCTAAGCTTGGAAGGATTGGCAGAATTTTAATAAACAGAGTTGTAGAGAAAACATTTGCTGGGAGCAAGGGTCAAGGCACACAGTTCAGGGTGCTCTGGCTTAACCCAGGTGGACAGGGCCTGGAGACAGTGGGAGGTCTGCAGGCCCTAGGGATGGGTCGGAGTCAGACTGAGAAGGGCTGAACAGGTGGACAGTGGCCCAGAAATAATGGGGAACCATGGAAAGGTTCGATGGAGATTTCATGAAAGTGTCACGATTATAAACTGTCATTAGGAAAATTAACTCAGAAGCCATATGGAGAATGGATTAGGGAGGGAGGGGTTCTCTTCAGCATCCACCAACTCATCCACAGAACAAATATAATCCCTTTTCGGCTTGAAAGTCCTTAAAGTGATTAAAGATAGTAGCCAAGCTCTTCTGTGTGCTCTCTTTCACACTAATAAAAATGATAGCAGTAATAATCACAAGCCCTCATATCTGAATGGAGCTTTATAGTTTCCCAAGTGCTTTCAATGCTACCAACATTTCCTCAGGGCGTATTCAGAGTCAGGCAGTGGTAGTTGGGGCCAATCATTACATGTTAATTTCCTCTCACTTCACTTGCTAGAACAGGCGGAATTAAGAGGATCTGTGAATTTGAATGAGAAAAAGTTACATCTTTATTTTCACCAACCTGTAACTGAAACTTAGCATTTCCTTCTATTGCAATGTGAGTGCAGCAACAAACCATGGCGTCTTCGCAATCCCTGTGACTTGTGATTTCCCAGTAGAAATTACAGATACTTTCACAGCCCATGAAAGTTGTTGAAAATTATTTTCAAATACCATTTCTGGTCTGCACGAGTCAAGATGACAATACTTACTAGACTTACTGCTAGGTCTTATTTAATGTGTTGACTAAAAAGCAAATATATTAATATATCACATATTTTAGTAGTTTAATAATTTTAAATATAATTGGTTTTGGTTTTAATTCTATATACTTTATTTTTATTTTTGCATTTAAAAGATTATTCTGAAAAGGGGTCTGTAAGCTTCACCACACCACCAAAGGCACAAGAAGATTAAAATTGCCTTGAACATACCAAAATAAAAGCCACAGAAGGGCAGAGATTTTTGTCTTTCTTACCTGCAGCTGTATCGCCTAGAACAGTGAATGGAACACAGAATCATTCCGTAAACATTTATTGAATAAAATGTATAGCATTGAATGACTTATCAAATGTCACACAGCTCATTAATGGTACGACCAAGACAGGTCTGATTGACTGCAATGCCCCACTGTTTCTACAACTGCGAAACGCCCATCAGAAACTCCCAGAAAAGAGACAAGCTCAGCTCAAAACGGGCTAAGGAGAGGACTTTACTGTCAGACACCTTGAAGGATCTTTAAATCCATCACTTCCCCCTTGTGTTCTTTGATCACAAGAGCCAGCACTTTCTTCTGGAACTTAAGGGTTCTGTTTATAGAGTGGCTTCCCTGCTCCTAAATGTTTTCAAATGGAAGCTACTCTACTTTGGGAGTCCTTACAGCCCTAGTAGGGAAGAATATATAGACGAAGTGTGCATTCTCTCTCTGGTACTATTGATTATTTCATGATGGACCCCTAGCAAAAAGAAGCTGGGTGGGGACTTCCTAGGATACACTTGCTTGTGTTCAAGGTGAGGATCCAGGTTGCTGCTGAATAGTCCACTCTGTCTTGTTGTGTTCCTTCTCGTTCTGTTCCACAAAGGTGGAGGGAGCCACAATGCTGGAAGAGTGCCAGCAGATGGGCTTCCTGTAGGGATAAGTGGAGGCTTTTCTCCCTTTATTCCCTTTGGAATAGGCAGGGGATATCCTTATCCTAGCTCCCATGTTCTGCAGGCACCATGACATAGACAACACCAACTAGCATTCCACGGGAACCTCAAAGGTTCCTGTTCCTAAAACTGTAGTGGTAGAACAGAGGGAAGAGGGAGTTTCTCAGCCATCATCTTTCACACATATTACCTCATAAAATTTTCATCACGATTTTATGAATTAAGTGAAACAAATATTACAATGATCACAATCCTAAAGAGAAAAGCTAAAGCCCAGAGAGGTTTTACGGCTTCCTGAAGCCAGCCACAGCACAGCCAGTTCTCCTGGCCCCCTTGTCTGCATCCTGAAGGCCAGGGGGCAAGCTGGGGGAAGACTGAGAACTCACCAGGCAGGCCACGAGCACAGCATCACTGCTGTTCCTTTCTGATGGGGATCTGCAGAGCTCGATGAGACGGGACATGCCTGTAGGAGACACAGGGAGAGCCTCAAGCCCAGGACGGGGCCCAGTCGGGCCTGACCCAGAGGTTCTGGGCCTACCTTGCACTCCCAATCTGCCAGAGAAGGGGGCTGAACCCACCTCGGGGAGTCTGTGGTGGAAACTTTCTATTCCCTCAGTGGTGAGCAGAGCCTGGTCAGGGTCAGGCCAAGCTGAAGCATCCAAGCCAAATCCACAGATGTGGGTTAACATTTGAATCTTTACCAGACAAAATTCCTAGCTGTGTCTTTTTTTCTCAAGTGCCAATTTCAGCCAGAAAATATACTGTGGCTAAAATAACATAAAACTATAGACTCTACTAATATTTCCTAGGGCTTTACTGAGCAGAGTTAAGTGAATGACTTAGCTTTGCAATGCAGACTGACTTCCTTCAAACTTTAAGAAAAAGAAAAAAAACCCTCATTATACGATAGCAGTAGAAGGTATGCAAATGCAGTCTGTGTGTCCATCCTCTGTAACGTCTTGAAGGAGCAGGAACCCTCTGCTGCCCCAGGCTATCCATCTGGGTACCTGGAGGATTGGTGACACTGCCATGCCTTTTCTCACGCTTCTTCCTGAAAAGCCCTTTCTCAGCCTTCACATGGGAGTAACTTTTACTTACTTTTTCAAACCACAGCAGAGGATTCGCCCCCTTGTTAAAACATTCTTTGACTCACCCAGATAAACATGGGCTACTTCTTGTGCATGCCAAATGCACCATGGACATGCTTTGAGTGTCACTCCCATGATACTGAAGTGAGAATATCCCTTTTTTTATTTGTCACCTCCATGAGGCTGTGAGCCCCTGTGGTCAGGACAATGTCATATCCAGTGTTACATGCCCAGCACTCAGAACAGAGCTTAGCATAGGGTGAGTGCTCTGAAAATATTTGTTGGGTAAATAAGTGACTAACTGAATGAATGAGCATGTTAATGAGTGAATTAATGGATGAGTTAATAGTGAATAATGAAGTCATGAATGGGTTAATGAATATATGAACTAAAGGATAAATTAATGAGTAAATGAATGAGTAGATAAGTAAACACATGAGTATATGAATAACTGAGCAAGTGAATAAATGAATGAGTGAATGAAATAATGGGGTTCTTATTAACAGTCTGCAGGTGAGTCACTGTTCTGGCCAACTTTTACCACTCTAGGTCCTTTCTCCCTCTTGCTTCAGCCCCAGGTTACAAACTAGACTAGGGGCTGCACCCCTGAGCCTCCATCCCAGCATTTTCTAGCCCCCAGAGATAGGGCTTATGCCAGCCAGCCCTTTGCCCTGTGTCCACTGTTGCCACCATGAAATCAGAGCTGCTCCCACCCCCAATCCCCCCATTCCACTCCAGTCACAGCCAGCAAGCACCACTCACAGCTGAGCCGCACAGCCTCCCGTGCCACATCTGGGTCTCGGCTGAGACGAGCCAGGGTCACTGCAGCTTTCTGCTGGACTCGCTCACAGGCTGCCACCTCAGCAGGGGTCCCAGACCGTGGCTTTTCAGACAGCATGCCCATGATGAGCTGGACCCCTAGGCAGAAAGCAAGGAACAGTTGGTACCTACCCCCAGCATGGAGCCTTCCCCATGGGGCCAGCTGGACAGGTGGCTGCAGGGTGCAAGCAAAGGCTGTCAGGATGACTTCAGGGGTCTCACCCACAGGGCAGAAGCTGGACAGGGCTATTTCTCCATGCCTTCTACTCCTGAGGGTGTCTTCATGTACCAAGTCACTATACTTGGGAGGAACATCTGAAGACATCTTTATTTTTTTAGTGCTATCATTGAGCTTTTACTCAACACTGTGCTAAATGTGTAGTAAATGCATAATGCCCTAAAACCTTCCAGTAGCCTCATGTATTTGGTACCATTATAATTCCATTTTGAAGCCCAGAGAGAAGTGAAGTGACTTGCCCAGTGTCACATGGTTAGTAGTTGAGGGAGCTGCTACTACAATTCAGATGTAGCATCACATTTAGGATTAAGAAAACAAAAACGAAAGAAACTCAGATAACTGGTTTCTCTACATCACCTCTTCACTTCTGATACTGGCTGCAGCTGAGACAGGTCCAGTAGTGATGAATCCCCCAGGTAAGAGGTGATCCAAACCTAAGCTGGATAATGACTAGATCAAATGTTTTAGAGTGAACTCAAGCTGGAAAAGGGTGCAGTAGTTAGACTGAGAGATTTTGACCTGAATAATCTCTGCTGAGAAGCCTCCTACCTCCCCCTGAAATCAGATTTGTCTTCTGATTGTTCTAGAAACTACACCCATATCCACTCGTACCTCCTTGCCTTTACCCAGTCTTTCTTTCTACAAGGGATGCTGTTTTCCCTCTTGATGCTCCATCTAAAAAACTCCATCCTGCAGGTTGTAGTAAAAGTTCATCTTCTGTGTGAGCTGTTGCCCAACTGCCCATCCCACACTCCCCTCTTCTGCACCCAGTGCCTCCTGCAGCTTAGAACTTAAGCCAGACGTTACCCAAGAATATAGTTTTGCTTCATTTTGTTGCTCCACATAGCGTCTACAATTTTTTAGATTTTTGATAGTGTGCTAATTGGAGGATTTCTATAAAAATCTAGATTTCTGACTTCTGAAACTGACTCCTGAATTTTAACCCTAGGCCCTCATTTCTGCACAACAAATTTTTAAAGCCTATTATGAGTTCCTTCTTTAAAAGAGATTGATCCTGTCTCTGGTGAATTCACCTCATCCATTTACATTACCTGTCTGAATTGTGTAGACATCTAAGTTTGCAACCTGTGATTTAGACCATGGACTCTCAAAGCCCAGCCTGCACAACATGATTTGCCCTGTCCAGAGAGGCCTGTCTTCCAGTAGACCCCAGTTGCACTGACACCTTTGTTGATTCCTCAAATCCTGCCCTGCTTTGGAAAATAGCTCCTTCATTCAACTCTCTTCAGGTAAACCCCGTGAGACTGCCACTGTTTCCTGAAAGAGCAGAGGGTCTTAGCACAGTGCTCATTCTGTGCCAGACAATCTTCTAACATGATTCATGTTAATCCTCACAACATCCTTATGAGGTAGGGATTATTTTTATTTTGCTGATGAAAAATCTGAGAGGTCATATGGTTAGTAAACAACAGTGCCAGGATTCAAACCCACAGAGTATGGTTCCAGTTTTCAACCTCAATCACCATGACAACCTCCCTCTGTTGCATTATTCTATTGTAGATGTTATATATCTATCATATGTCACTTCTGTTAAGTTGTGCTCTCTGTCTAGACTGTGAGACCCTCTAGGACAAAGGCAGGGATTTAGTTATCTCTGTTCTCATTGTCTAGCACAATGCCACGCACATATTAGGTCTCAATAACTGTTTACCGAGCGAGTCAGTCAATAGCACTTTGTGAACCATAAAACCCTCTACAGATGCCAGATATTCCAATCTCAAATTCACAGGCCTTTGGAGACCCACTCCCACTGAACACTTCAACATAAAGCTCTGTAAGTGCCGAAAGAACAGGGCACAGATGCAATAGCTCAGCTTCATGGCCTCAGCTGGCTCAGCAAAGTTTCTCATTATTAGCTCAATCACATAAAATTAACACAAAATGATATCCTTCAATTAGTAACAGAGCAATGGGGGATGGGAAAGTGTATGTTTGTTAAGACAGCAGGGAAGCCTGGGAGAAGGGGGTTTAGCAAGAGCAGAGGCAGCGGGCCCAGGCTCCCAGCTCACTCCGCCTCATTAGCGTCTCTGGTTTCCAACCGGTTGCTAATTGCTCCCTTATTTCCCAGTCACAGGAAGCCCTCACCATCTCTGCTCCCAGCTGCAAGGCAGCTGCCTTGTCCATTGGCAGAAACGGCTTCGATCAGCTCCCAGGCCAATGAAACCTGGCCCACCCCACCTGGACCTCGGTGACATGTTCAGCACCAGATGGAACAAGGGAGCAAGTAGGAGAAGAGATGCTCTCAGTGAGGGCTCAAGACATTCATGTTGCTCTGACCTGCTTTACCACTCACCCCTTCCTCAGCTTTCTACTGCAGCCAAATCCAATAAGATAGGAACAATTTAAAGTTGGAATGTATCCCTTGGTAGGAACAGATTTTTTTATTTGGTGATCTTAATGAAATATTTGCCTTCTCCTCACCACCTTATTAAAATACCAACCATCACCACCCCACCCTGATACTATCCTACTCTTCTTCCCTGCTTCATTTTCCCCAGGGCACTGTCACACTATCATCACTGGACATTTGCTATCTTCTTATACATTATCTGTCTTCCACTAGAATTTAGGCCTCACAAAAGCAAACAAATATTCACATATATAGGCCCAGTTGCCCACATACAAGCACACACATATACGCTCATGCAAGCATGGAGACACGTGTACCTAATTTTTTTTTTTTCTTTTTTGAGACAGAGTCTCGCTCTGTCGCCCAGGCTGGAGTGCAATGGCGTGATCTCAGTCCACTGCAACCTCTGCCTCCTAGGTTCAAGCGATTCTCCTGCCTCAGCCTCCTGAGTAGTTAACATTACAGGCACCCACCACCACACCCAGCTAATTTCTGTATTTTTAGTAGAGACGGGGTTTCACCACGTTGGTCAGGCTGGTCTCGAACTCCTTACCTCAGTTGATCCACCCACCTGTGCTTCCCAAAGTGCTGGGATTACAGGCGTGATCCCTGCGCCCGGCTACATGTACCTATTTACATACCCGCACAGGCATTCACACAAGCACAAAGACCAGTCCCCTACATCCAGATAATTCACATAACATGTACAATGCTGCAAAGACATACCATTCTCCTGAATGATGTCAGAGGCACACTGCTCCAGGACAGACATGTTTGCCAAGATGGTCACAATCTGGAAAAGAGAATTTAGAAACTGAGAACATGAGCGCACTTGATCCTAATGGTACTCCCTACAGACAGGTCAGACAGGGGCTACAAAGCTTCCTTTTATCCTGTGACTCCTTCCTGTCCACTGGGCCTATCCTTCCAAGGCATTTTCTTCCATCCTCATGGGCTCCTGCCACCCAGATGTATTTCCCCGGTGACTAATACCCATTTACCAGCCTACGGCTATAGCATGGCTCCCAAGGGCCCCAGGACACCCTGGAAAGACTAGCACAACCCTGGGTGAAGTTGGGGCCCAGCTGTCTTTCTGCTCTGCTCCCCAGTCCTGAAATGCAGACAGAACAAGCAGGTCCCTGGCCCCTCAAACTCCTCTGTGCTGGCTTGTCCTCGATAGCTAGCTCTTACTCTGGATTGAGTTCTTCTATCTCAGCTTCTTTCCTAAATACTAACCCTCACCTACTTTCAACCTGTGATGAATGAAGGCTAAGGTCACGTTAGAGGGCATCAGGAGGAAGGGGCAGCATTGTCAAGCATTGGGTATTATATGGAATCTGATGAGAAAGTGCATACTCAGCTACACGTTACAAGTCTGTGGTAAGCCTCACTTATCAGTCATCGCTGAAAGTCTCTGCCTGTAGGAAAGCGGTATTGACACCAGGTGGACAGTGAGTCTCAGTTACAGCTTTATGGGTTGTAACCAGCCTCACCTGAAACGCCTGGTACAGTCAAGGGAGAAAAGAACTCACAAGCACAAACTGGATTAAGGAATGGCCTGACAGAGGACTCATTCCGGAGACCCCAAACTGCAAAAGGGTGCCAAAATGCTACTAGAATAGATTGGAAACATGGCACCTGTTAACTCAGATACCACCCACAACACTGCTCCTGACATAAATAGCAAGAAGAAAATTCACCCACTTTCACAGAAATGGACAGTGCTCTCAAGTGGTAATTAAAATAAATAATTAAATTAAATTAAAAAACAATTCTCACTGATACAAGCCTCTGTCTCTTGAAAGGTTTCTTCAAAGCTTGCAGGATGGTATAAGCAAAGGTTGTGCCCCTACCCCCTCCTCTGAGACAGCAGTTGACAGTCTACTGAGTACAATTCAGGCAGCTAAAATTTTGAAACTGGATAGTAATGCGATGTCTATCCAGAAAGAATATTATCTACATTTTAATTACTCTGGATAACAAATATCACTATTTTACTCTGGATAACAAATACATTTAAAAATGTCTTCTTTTAAACAGAAAGGAAAAACTTTACCATATTAGTAGAATATCTATCTCTCTCCTTTCCCTCTAAACACATGTTGGAAGGGGATTCCACATTCTTAAGCTGCTGCAGCATGTGTGTGTGTGACAACCCCTTCCAGCTCAGACCCCATCAGGGGCCTGGTTGGATGAGCATGACTACAGTGGGCTGCCAGAGGAAGGACAGGAGAACACTCCAGAACCTTTATCCTGAAAGCAACTCTGTACCACCAGGTGTTTTATGATGGGGGTGACAAGCTCCTATTTGCAGTTAAGAAGATAATAGGACTAAAGGAGGTTTAGGACCTAGAGGATCTTTTACTTATTTATTTACTTATCTTTGTACTTTTTAAGATTGTGTTTGTGGGCTCAGTGAAAGGAGTTAGAGGAAAAAGCTGGGTTGGAAAGTTCCCCAAGAGGCATCGTTTGCACATTCTTATGAGGGAGGAGGTACATGGCCAAGTCCATGTCAGTTTAGTTTATTTGGCTATCTCTGGGCTGTTAGCAGGAAGTATGGACTCTATTTCCACCACACAGGGGCTGCGACGTCCCACCATCACCAGGCTGGCCTCTGAATAAAAACACTTACTTGACATGCAGATCCATGAAGGAAGGAGGGAAGGAAGGAGGAAGGGAGGAAAAGGGAGGAAGGGAGGAAAAGGAAGGAAGGAAGGACAAACTAGGAAAAGAAAAGGAAACCTTTGTCTTCGGCAACGGGTTCATTACACAGTAATTATTAGCCATGTCACAGGCACCACGTAGGTCTTTGTGTCAGACTAATTTAGATCCTGTTAATGAAAATTACTTCCTCCTTACAGAGCCTGTACCCCATGTGGTTTTCTGGAGGTGCAGATGAAGTATTCAATTAAGCACAATTTGAATAAATGCCAATTATGCCCTGCTTTGAGTCCCCCTTGTAAAACATCCATTTGTGCACCATAACACAGAGGGGAAAGAGGTCAATGTTTATCCTCACAGTCAAGTCTATGGGTGGGATTTTAGGGACAACTGTTTTACCTGGTTGGATACAAGTTAGCAATGCTGTCAGGGGGCAGAGTGCAGGAGCCAGGCAGTTTCCCCAGCCCAGGCTAATTCAGTCTTGCCTGATGATGTTCAATTAAGTTCTATTCCATCTAAGTGAAAGGGCACCATTCCCTCTGCAGTTGGTTGGTGAATCCAGAGGACATCACCCTTGAGAGAGGTCCTAGGTAAGAGGTCAGTATAATGTAATAGGTAAGCATGTAGCTCAACCTACATCTAAATCCTGGCTCTATCACATTTTGCTATGATCTTGGCCATGTTACCTAACCTTCTATGCCTTGGTGTATTCATTTTCTATTGCTGCTATAACAAATTATTGCAAACTTAGTGGCTTAAAATGACATGATTTTATCTTGCAGTTCTAGAGGTCAGAAGTTCTAAATGAGTCTTACGTAGCAAAAATCAAGGTGTTGAGAGATCTTCATTTATTCTGAGGGCTCTAGGGGAAAATCAATTTCCTAGTTTCTATTTTCCAGCTTCTGGAGGCTGCTCTCATTCTTTGGCTCGGGGGAGTATATCCTTCTGACCTTTGCTTCCTTAATCACCTTTGATTCTCTGACTCCGACCCTCTTCCCTCCCTCTTACAAGAACTTCTGTGATGACACTGAATTTACCTGGATAATCAAGGATAATATTCCTATGTCAAGATCTTAACTTAATCGCATCTAGAAAATCCCTGTCGCTATATAAAGTAACTTATTCACAAGTTTTGAGGATTATCATGTGGACATCCTTGGGGGCCCTACCATAAGAAATAAAAATAATTCAGCCAGGCACTATAGCTCATGCCTTTAATCCCAGCTACTCCAGAGGCTGAGGCAGGAGGATCACTTAAAGCCAGGAGTTTGAGATCAGCCTGAGCAATATAACAAGACTCCGTCTCTAAATAAGTAAATAAATAAAAGATATCTTTTAAGACCTGTATGGGCATTCAGTGAGTTAATATCAAGCACCCTTTGTTAAATAAAATAAATATGGTTCGCTCTGGGCAGGAGAACCTGAAAGGACTCAAGCCTTGACAGACTGTGTCAAAAAACACTAGCCAAGTAACATGCAGCACTCGGGGGGCTGAGCATCCGTGTGGCCAAGACACGCTGCTAATGTGAGATTCCTCCCAAAGGGGAGCCTGTACCACAGCAGGTCAACCTTTCAGCAAAGTGTGTATTCACTACCTTCTCTGGCATTTTCAAATTATTTTTTCTTTGGCCTCCAAAGAGATGAAAATTGAGGCAGATAGGAAATTGATCCAGGATAGCAGGGGACCTCCCATGTCACTGATTCAAGAAGAAATGCCCCTGTGCGGTAGGAAGGAGGTTGGTGAGGCCTTTTGATGTCAGCACACATGGAGGAGAAACACTTGTCTGCAGGCCGATGCAAAGGTGTGGACCAGGCCTGCCTCACATCCTAGCAGTGTCTCAGCAGTCCTCCCTCCATGCCACTTCCTCTACCAAAGAGCAGAAAGAATCCAGACAAGGACGTTGATTTGTAGAATTAAGGGATCTAAGGGAAGAAAGGTGTGGTCTCTTTGAACATACTTTCTTTTCCAAGGCCAGAGAGGCAAGAAAGCCCAGGAGAAGGTACAGCCCTCTCCTCTTCTGCTCTCTTTTGAGCCTCTCCCTCCTGCTGGCAGACATGGCCCAGGGCCCAGGGTGCAAGACCTGAGAGGGCTGGACAGGTGTGGAGACTAGGAGAAGGGCTCCTGCCTAGACCCAGAGACAAGCACATGGCCTCTTCTCTCTGGTACATGGGTCTTCTTGTTGACAGGACCAGCTTTCCCTTACTACTAAAGAGGCAAGACTGGAGGGCTAAGATTAAGGCTGAGGAGACCGCATGATAAAAGCCATAGAACTGTTTTGGATGTCAGTCCTGTACTGCTGGCGAATAGGCTGAAGGGCTCTCCTGGGTGAAGCCCAGCTCTCTCGCCCTGGGGATTACACGAATGTTGGGCTGTAAGCCCACAGTATTAGAGAGCGTATAAAGGTCAGACCATATTCTCTGTGCTTGGTTTGCCCTTGGCTCTGTAGGGAGGGGCTTCTGGAGCAGGTCAGGACAGGGTGTAGGGATCCTGGATTCATCCAATACTACACAATATCCCTGATATGGTTTGGATCTGTGTCTCCACCAAAATCTCACATTGAATTGTAATCCCCTATGTTGGAGGTGGAGCCTGGTGGGAGGTGATTGGATCATAGGGGTGGACCCTTCATGAATGATTTAGCACCATCTTCATGGTGCTGTTCTTGTGACAGTGAGCGAGTTCTTGTTGAAAAGTGTGAAGAACCTCCCCCTTCACTCTCTCTTGCTCCTGCTCCTGCCATGTGATGTGTCTGCTTCACCTTTGCTTTCCACCATTATTGTAAGTTTTCTAAGGCCTCTCCAGAAGCCAAACAGATTCCAGCTTCATGCTTTCTGTATAGCCTGCAGAACCATGAGCCAATTAAACCTTTTTTTTTTTTTTTTTACAAATTACCCAGTCTTAGGTAATTTATTTTTATTTTTATTTTTGAGACAAGGTCTGGCTCTTTCGTCCAGGCTGGAGTGCAGTGGTGCCATCTTGGCTCACTGTAACCTCCATCTCCTGGGCTTCCCAAGTAGCTGGGACTACAGGTGTGCACCACCATGCCTGGCTAATTTTTTTTTTTTTTTTTTTTTGTAGAGATAGGATGTTGCCATGTTGCCCAGGCTGGTCTTCAACTCATGAACACAGGTAATTTGCCTGCCTCAACCTCCCAAAGTAATGGGATTACATCAGGCATTTCTTTACAGCAATGTGAGAACAGTCCAATACAATCGCCACCACATTAACTATATTTCCTGACCCTACCTTCCTGTTCCAAAGCTTACATTCCCTGTCTCAGACACATCCCAGTCTCTGGTTCTGTTAGAGAACCCCGTCCCATTCATTATCGAGTATTCGCTTTGGTTCTAAGTACTTTACAAGCATTATCCCATCTAATCATCATAATGACATGAGGGAGGGAGCAAATGTTATTATTCCCATTTACACAGATGAGGAAATTGTGGCTCAGAGAGGTAAAGTGATTTTTCTACTGTCACATAGCTGGGAAATGGCAGAACCAGAATGTGAACTCAAATCTGTCTGAACTAAAAACCTTTGCTGTTTCTAATATGTCACATATGTACACAACAGAGCTTTATAAACTATAGAGAGATTTTGAGATGTGAGTCAAAAACGAAACCCCTAGTGGCTGGCATTTCCTGATAAATGGTATTCACAGTGAGGTCCCAGAAATGTTACAAAATCTGGTCATTCTAAAATGCCAAACAGATGAGGTATTATTGTGGGAAGTATATACTAGCACTCCTGCCCTTATGAAAGCAGTTAATTCCTGAAGGCCACAAAAAGTCAGGCTCAGTAAAAATCTCTATTATATATTAGACAAGATAATCAGGTCTCTTCCATCCTAGACTATCGCTGCTTGACAGACAGGGCAGAAGTTCACCAACACATTTGGAGGTAGCCCCTTTCCTATCTCCCCCTGTCAGATCTGTTGCTGGATTCCATGGACAGTATGGCTCCTGGAAAATAGTTCCTAGGCATGAAAGCGTAGGACTATCCAGGTTGCTTGTCAGACTTTTCAATGGCTGACCATATCGGCTGCAGCCCATGCCACCTTCTTGTAGATTAGCCAAAGGGGATAGGAGAGCCAATGTCCAAGGCTGCCCTCACCAACATCCACACCCCAAGGGTGGCTACAGGATAGGCATACGCAACGAGGCTTCTGTTGAACAAATTAAGTGGACCTGGCTTGCCAGGATGATGGAGGGGTTCTCATTGTCCAAACAGAGGTGGTCCGTATAGATCCAAGACCAAGAGGTTCCACACAGCATTGGCGTCATTGGCAGATTCATTACCGGAAGCCTCATGGGGCATTTAATCTCCTAAGTATTTCAGGGGGTGGTGAGCACTTCAAAACCTAATTCATCTTCTTTGTCTTCATTACAGAGAGCCCTCTGATCACCTTAATCCTCCCGCTGCCACAGGAAAGAGCCATTTGTTTCTTTAATGGGTGCACTTTCACTAGCTAAGTGGTTGTTCTGAGCCAGGGCAGAAGGTGAAGCCATCCTGAGGACAGTGGGGGACGTGCCTGGCTCAGACAGTGGAGTAACATGAAAAGGTGCTGACTCCAGGTGCAGAGAGAACTATCTGCTGGCAGCGTGGCCACATTCTCTCCTCACCCTGATCTCCTTTTCATAGGACTCAGTGAGGCTTCAAGAGGGGGCTAGTCATTCCTTGTGATAAGAAGCGGACTTCTACACATAGAGACACAGGACGTCCAAGATGGAAGAAGTCATGCCCATTTTACAGATGAAGGAACTCCTCTCTGGAGGTTCCCATTCAATGCTGTGTGCCACACATTCAAAGGCCAATTGTAATAACATTGACAGTGGCTTCCATTGATTTAATAGCTTCTATGTGCCAGAGTCTGTACCAAGAGTTTATATTTATTAATTTATTTAATTCTTATTTCAATTTTGTAAAATATGTATTATTTGTTTCCATTTTACAAATTAAGAAAGTGAGACTCAGAGTGAATTGCCCAAGGTGACATGATTATTAATAGCAAAAAAGCTTCAAACTCAGGTTGTCTGAATCCAGAATTCCTTGTCTTATTGCCTCACTACTGGATCTTGTATGAAATGACTAGAGTCAGCCACAGGAGAGGCACTTGAAGGTGAAGGCACCTAAAATTATGTCAGGTAGATGAGAGACCCAGCAACTGGAGGTATCTATCTGAAGAGAACAAGAGCATGAGTAAGGCAGATCACAAAGGGTAGGCCCTCCTGTCTCCCTCCCGACTACCAAGGGTAGACATGGGGCATGTCTCCCTCAGGAGTCAATCAGGCCAATAGCCAACCAGGGTACCACCACTCTATCTGTTACTGTCACACCTTGTCTCTATGGGGACTTCTCCAACTCTTAGAAGTAATAAGATTAGACTGGAAAGGAAGTCTGGAATCATACATATCATACATAGTTTGGAGGGCCAAGTTGAGGATTTTGGATAATTCACTACTCATGCTCTTCTTTGGAGCATCAGGTTTAAAAAGTAATGGTATTCACCATTTATTAAGAACTCAGTAGGGGCTAAGCCTTATATCAGGTCCTTGCATATCTTATTACACTCACCCTAACAATAACCCGGCAATGTAGACATTAATGTCCCAATTAATAGATGTGAAAATCCAACAACCAAGAGCCTTTGACTTGCTCAATGTCACTCAGTTGATAAATGGCCCAGGCAGGACCAACACTCAGTCTGTGGTTCAACAGCAGCACCAGCTCCTTTCTTCAAAGATAACAGCAGATGAGAGTCAAAGATCAAGGTCTAAGTCAGGATTTAAATTTAATCCTCATTTAAATGGTAGCCAGCTGCCTGCCAACCATTTAATTTTGGGGACATCCTCTTGAGCCAAAATATTCTTATCTATAAAATGGGGCAAATATCACCAGTGTCACAGTATGTTTAGAACCCTCATGTACAAATGCTTAGATACTAGAAAATTCTCTCCAAACAGGAGCTTCTATAGTCAGCCGCCCTTTTACAGGCGATTCTAAGGATAAGAAATAACTGACGAAGTTTGGGGAACTTCACCAAAGGCACCAGCTCTACGCTAGAGGCCTTAAAAAATCCTAGGGAAATACAGAACATGGATCATGCCCTCTGAGGAAGAAAATCACATGAAATAATTAAGAGGAACAAATGTCATTAGATAAGTCAACACTGCATTGTGAGGCATGAATTCTAAGAAAAGGAGGCAATTCCAGAGAGCCAAAACCATCAGGGAAGGCCTTCCTGGAGCTGCTGGCATGGGACAGAAACCAAAGCAGCTTCAGTTAAGAGATAAGGCTGGAAGAGGTGATGTTGTGGGGGCTAAAATGCAGACAGGGATAAGCTGAGTTGAGGATGAGAGGATCATGTAACTCAGAGCTCAGGTATTGGGAGGAATTTACAGACCACCTAATCTACCACCCCTACTGCTTGGTGGTGATGTGGGAGGCCAAGTGTGGCCAGAGGTGAAATGGGATAAAATTCTAGAACATCAGAGTTCAAAGAGCCTTTAAAATACCCCCATTCTATGTCTTCGAACACTTTTAGTAGTAAAACCCCTTTTCTACCAAAGAAAACCTTTCACGGAGCTCAAATATACACAGAAAATTATGACTGATGTAGAGGCTGAGGCCCCGAATGAAGGTTCTGCTCCAAGCCCCTGTTTCTCATAGAGGTAAAGAGGGAAGCAGTTCACTATAGGGTTCAGTGTCAGATGGCCACCAACATGACCAGACACAGACCTTCAGAGGATGTCTAGGCACCTTCCGTGGGTCTTTCTGTCTCCAAGAATAGGCAATCTGAACAGAGATTGAGGAAGGCCCTATAGTGGCTGGGATGGGCAAAGCAGGTAGGAGATCTCATAGAGAGGCTTCAAGGTCAATGAGAGACATGGAAAACATATTCCTTTACCTTCCTGCAGCATGTAAAACTCATAATGGGATGGGTAAAGGGGGTAGGAGGTCTCAAAAAGAGGCTTTAAAGTCAATGAGAAATGTGGAGAATATTTACCTTCCTATAGCATGCAAAACTAACAGTACCCCCATGCTTTCTCCCCTGCCTCAGAAACTAAGCACTGGCCTCCTAACCTCTGTCTCCATGGCCATGGGTCCTGGGCTCAGTGCCTTCTGGGCATCTTACCTGGTCCCGAGTGTAAGGCGTGTCCACTCTCTGCTTGTCACTGCAGGCTTCCAGGAGGACACGGATGGCGTTCAGCTGCAGGAGCATCTCGCAGGCCATTGTGTCAAAGAACGTGATGTTGGCAAGGGCCGCAGAGGCCAGCAGGAAGACTTCCCCTGATGAGGCCTCTTGGCACAGTTCTGGATGGCAACGAGAAAGAAAGTAACTTCCGTGCCAAGTGTTTTCATATCGGTTGTCTCATTTGGTTCCCACAGTAGCTCTGGGAGATCTTTTGAGCAGGTGTTATAATAGCCATTTTACAGATGAGGAAAGTGGCTACTAAGAGGGAACAGTATCTGTCTACACAGGTGGCAAATGGGATTTGAAACCTGGTATGTAACTCTACTCACTCCTTCATCCAATAAGTATTTATTGAATGAAAACTATGTGTCAGGCACCACTGGGGTCTTGGGATGGCATAGTGAACAAAACAGGTCAGGTCCTTGCCCTTGTTGAGCTCACACTCTACTAGTGGGCAAGAGAAAATAAACTTTAAAAAAATTACTATACATAATTACAAAGTCTGAGAAACACGAGGGAGAAAATAAACAAGTGCTAAGAGAGAATAACTAGCGGTCTGCTGAGGTGTGCAATAAAAGGTGTCCCTAAGAACGTGACTTTACAGCTGAGACCTTAAGGGAAGAAATGGGCCAGTCATAAAAATACTTGGGGAAACAGAATATTCTAGACCAAAGGAAAAAGAGATATAAAGCCTGTGAGTCGGGAAGGAGCTCCCAGTCCATTTGTGTCTCCGGTAATGCACACTAGCCTGCTGCTAAACTTGCCTTAAGGAAGAGACTAAAGGTGAAACAGAGAGACTATACCCCTCCAGCTGCCATCAACAGAGATTCGGTGCTTCCTTTCAGTTCCAGGATGAGGGTCATCTGGCAGCAAGAAAGTCCTATACCAAGTTTCTGAATGTCAGGCTCTTTATCTCTAATCCTAGTGGTCCTAGCTTAGCCCTACCAAATTCCCCCATTTACCATCTGTAATTGTAGTAAGGGCCTTTAAGGAGCAGAGTGACCTCATCCTTCCACCACCTGACACATCCCCCATGGGCTCCACAGAACCTGGAATGGACACCCACCAAAAGAGGAGGCATAGATGGGCTCTATCCATGGTGCTTCCCCCATTTCAGTGGACCTGACATCTGGCCCTCAGCTCCAACTTGGCTACCAATCAAGGTACTTCTCCAGTCCAGTCCCTCTCCTACCGATAACACCTCTACAAAACCACAGCAGGCAAGGCCATACTTCAGAAAAAGAGTCCCAGGAGAGAAAGGAAGTTCGGGAGACACAATTGAGCTATCTTCTATCCTGGTCCCTAGTTCTTGCCTCCAGACAGTCTATACTTCCAGGTTCTGATGCAACTTCCACCTCTTGGTACCTACCTGTGAATGCACACTCTGATCCCTACCTTTTAGTTTTAGTAGTAAAACCCTTTTTCTACCAATAACATTAGTCTAACACCTGCAGTGGGCCTTGCACTGTGCCATTAAATTCTGAATACCCTCAAATTAGAGAATGATTGTCCACATTTATAACTAGCTGAATCTTAGAGAAGCTAGTAGTAGCAACAGCTACCATTTATTGAGTGTTACTCACTGCTGTACATATTTTTTTACTTCATTACATCATTTAATCCTTATAACAATCACATTTTTATCACTATTTTGTAAATAAAGAAATTGAGGATTGAAATGTTAAGTGATTTGCCCCTGGTCTTATGGCCAGCAAGTAACTCTTTGAGGCTAGAATCAAATCCAGGTCTGCCTGACTCTGAAGTCGCCATTCTTTCTACACTCCAAGTTGCTTCTGGTCTCTCAGCCTCTTTGACTCATTCCCAGCAATGCTTCCACAGACATGCGTTTTGGTTCTATCAGGAAGGTAATGCCTCCCTCTGGGCAATGTTGCTCCCCACAGCCCAGGTTTGACCATTAGATAATTCAAACTCTTGATCCAACCACCCAGGACTGGAACAACAGATTAGCCAAGGTATTAACAACTCTGATTTCCTTTATCCAATGATTGCCCTATCCTCTGATTTTGGGGAAATCACTGGAGTCCCCAGACCCTTCCAGGCCACCTCCCTACATCCAAGGTTTTGGGTGAGTCTACAGAGCTCATCGGCCCACTTTGCTGTAAGATTCCTTCTAGGTCCTAACACTCCCCCTCATTCTCATTCAGTTGCTATTGCTGCTGACACAGCAATTAGTAACACAACCAACTAAGTGCCTTTTAATTTTGCTGCACATTTATTTGAACTACAGTCTGAGTCACCTGGGATGTGTTAGGAAGATTAAATTGAGGAGTCCAGTGACTCATTTATAAATGTTTCCAGGGAATGGCAAGAAGTTGGAGGGCTATTTCCCACCAAAGAACAGAGCTCTGGCTTCCTGCCCAGAAGATATCTGCTGAATCTCAGAGTGGACTATACAATGCGTCTTCATCAGGATGAAATAAATAGGAAGATTCCTTGGCTCCAGGGAGAAACCCAGCCTGGGCAGTGAAGCAGGAATGAATATATGACAATAGTGAAAGGTCACTTTGACTATATGTACTTTCATTTATTTGATAATGTTTATAAATTGAGAAATTTTCTATGAAGTTTACAATTTTTGTCTTATCTTTAAAAGTCTATGCCTTTCCTACATGGTAACAATCAACTGAAATTTACCAGTGACTACCCCTTTGGACAGTGCATGGACTTTTCAATTTGACACAGGACTCAAACACCTTTATTCTTCCACCTGGCTCTCTTCAGCAAATTTACGTTTCTTACTGGGCTCTGGTGGATGTTGAATATGAGACTCCTGGCCTAAGTGAGTCCTAGTGCTGTTGTGTGGCCTTGAGAAAGTAACTTAACCCCTCTAGGCTTAGATTTCTTCACCCAGAGAGTATGCTTGGAACTGTAGGGTCTCCTGAGCTCCCCCAAGCCAAGACTTTCAACAATGGGCTTCCATGTTTTCTCAATTTTGAATAAATGTGGACATTGGCAAATTGATTCCTCCCAGCCTGACCTGTGAGTACCACTGCCCCCATGACTAGAATCAACCACAAAGTCAACTTAACTGATGTCTCCTATGTGCAAAGTACTTGCAGATCTCCAAATTCTGGAGTTAGAAGGACCCTTGAGAGAAATGAGTTGCAATGTCTTGTTTATATTAGGAAAACTGTGAAGTGGGTTTTACAATGTGACATGGTAAGAAGTGAGTGGCGGGATCTCACACAGCACCGCCACAGGCTTGCTGCACATAGCCACTTGCATGGATAAGTGAAAAGCCTGAGTCCAAACCCAGGGTTCTGACTCCTAGCCCAGTGTTCTTCTGCCCCTAAGTTCGTGCTATTTCAGATATTCCCAGCCCTGACATGGTCACTCCAAGAGCTAATCCTAAATTTTCTGGTGAAATTAAGTTTCATTCCATTTCAATTAGATATAGATATAAAGAGAGTGACAGAGAAATAGAAACACAGATCGCTACTAGCACTAGCACTTTTAAAAGAAATAGGTGGGTCACAAAAAATTTCCTGGGGATTGTTATCCAGACTGGCCCTTTTAGTTTCTATAATTTAGCAAAGGAAAACTAAGAAAAGAGCATATTTCAGATACAGATCTATGATTCTCCTGCCAGGGGTACATATGTTTGAATAGGGGAACCTAGAGGAGTCAAAACTTTCAAGGCCCCATGATGTGAGACCAATGGTGGGATTTTCAGGCAGCAGGTTGTGGCGGGCTGGTGCTCTCTGAGAAACGATTTTCCCCAGTCATTACTCTCATAGTCACTGGGCACGAGGACTGAGACTTTAGGAAAAATGCTTATCAGAGTCTCTCAATCTGAGTATCTGAACCTCAAAATTTGAGGCACCACTCCCTTTCTGGGGCTTGTCCTGGACTCCCTTCTGAAAGGCCATTGAATCCCAAACTGACAGTAATTCAGGTTGCTTCTCAGAGGGCCACACACATTTTAATAGGAAACTCTTGACAACAGAGCTCATCAAAGCCTAATTCAGATCCATTAATGGTGGGATTTCAGCAAATGTGATCATCTATGCAGGAGATATTTGGGGTGCAATGAGTAGCAGATGGGAAGGCCTTCCTGGCTATTCCTGAAGACAATTGTGCCAAGGCCCTCTCTCCTAGTGGTCCCACTGCCCAGGGTAACTCACTGACGAGGGCTGTCACGATCTCCTCCATGCTCTCCATGAAGCTACTGAGGTGCTGGGTGACGGGCAGGTGTGGGGAGGTGACCTGGGCCACCACAGCCGCAGCCTCAGCCCGTGTGGCCTCTGAGTGGCTGTCGTCAGTCAGGATGTCGGCCAAGCACAGAACGCCATCCACCTGCAGATGGAGAGAGGGAGCTCCCCTGTGCATCCTGGGTGAACACCACTGCCCACGACATTAATGAGACAGATTCAGCGCCCCCTACATGGAAGCCAGCTCTGGCTTCCCAGAACAGCCCAGGACCCCAAGTGGAGCCAGGGACAATCCAGTGACAAGGCCCTCAGAATGACTCAAATTCTGGCACCTAGAGGCCTCTCCTTTGAGTCCAGCAGAGATCAGTAACCTTCCATGGGCCTCCTAGAGAGCAGACATCAAGTCAAGTGTCCAGAGGCAGGACCCTGGTCATTAACCACAGCAAATTGTCATAGAAAGAATAGTCACTTAGAAATCTCACATCCCCGACCTCTAATCCTGGACCCCTCTTCCTTGCTATGCAACTTGGCATTAGTCACTTAGCCTCTCTGAGATTCTGTTTCATCACCCTTCAACAGGGTGTTGTGGGATTGAAGAGATAAAGCAGGCAATGCCTGATCTAGAAGAGATGCTCAAGAAATGTTGGTTTCTTCCTCATATTTAGCAACAGGATGAGCTTAGTATTTCCTTCCCTATCTTGTCCTCCACCATCCTCCCCGATAGAAATGGGGCTGCTTCCCTGGAGGCCTTGCTTTCTGTGCCCAACCAGTAAGGAGCAAACCTGAAACTGGTGGGACATTAGTGCCAGATAAGAACATGTTTCCAACCTCTGCCTGGATCAGACCTGCTTTTGGCATGATAACAGCTTCTGCTGAGCATGTGCTTACAGTGTGCCAGGCACCATTCTATAGAGTGCACATGTTATTATACAATCTATTCCTTACAATAACCCTCTGAGGTCAGTATTATTATCCCCATTTTACAGACAAGAAAGCTGAGGCACAGAAAGGTTCATTGACTTGCCCCAGATCAAGAACTCTAAAAGCAGTGGGTTGGGCATTCAAACTCAAATGGTCCTGGTGTCAAAACCCAGGTTTTGAACAGGATATTATGCTGCCCCCTAAGAAGTGGCATCTGAGCTCAGACCTCAGCCTCCATCAAGGTCAGTACACAAAACTTGCTGGAGAAAAAGAGGGCAGGAGCTTGTCAAGATTAGCTCTGCAGTGCTACTGCAGCCCCTCAAATGCTCTGGGCACCAGCCTGCCTGGGGACCCTGCCACCAAGCACCAAGTCCTTCTCGGGTTGGGAGTGGGAGGTAGGGATGAGGCAGGGGAAGAAAAGGAGAGGTGGGGTGAGGAGCAGCCTGTGCTCATTCCCTACACCTGCCACAGACCTGAGGCTTCTGTCCCTACGTCTTCCTGCCACTCAGCTCCTGTGGGCCTCCAGAGGTCTGCATTTCGTTTGACTAATTACCACTACTGAGTTCTGTGCCTCCCTTAAATGGCTCTTGGGAGTTGTAAGGTCCATTAGCTGTGAAAGCCTTTGGCAATCTCAGACTCAGAGGAGATAAATGTGGAAACAGGAGCCCAGGGAACTGTCCGCAATAAAACTCACCTGGATGTGCTTAATAAAAGGGAACAAACAGCAGCCATGTGGTCCCTGGCAGAACTGGACTCATGCCAGGTGTTTAACTAACAGGCCTTCAGAGAGGGGCCTTGTTTGGGCCTAGAAAAGGGAAGGGAAGCAGGGGCTAGAAGCAGGAAGCAGCCCTATTGCTAACATAAGAAACCTCTTACCCCATCTGGCCTTCATCCCTTTCATCCTTCCAGCACAGATCATGCTCGTTGCTAAGAAGTTATAGGATCATTAGTGGGGAAATGTCTCTATCAATCCCGTCTCCTTAATCTCAACGTGGTTGCAGATGCTATCCTGGTTCCCAGCTCAGATGTGAATACCAGTCGGACCCAAACCAGTAACTTGCCCTAATCCCCAACACATGCTTGGAGATAGGCCAATCTGAACATACCAGAGAGGCCAAGGAGTTGATGGTTCCCAGGGTCTGCTGCCACCCAAGGTCTGGCTGCCAGGCCTGCTCCCTAGTCCAGACTGCTGCTCTGAAACCCCACTGAATAAAACATCCCTGACATATACTGCATGCCAAGCCTTGTGCTGGGAACAGTGTCCACTGCAGTAGGGGAGGTGATTCACATCTACAAATTACAAATGAAGATGCTCTACAGAGGGGCCTCCTGGAGGCTACCCTGACTTAATGTCCATGCCTCAGGTGGGAAATGTGGCCCACTTTGGGGCTCCCATGCCCAAGTACCTTTGCTATCATTGTCACATTTATCACACCAACAGGCTCTGTTTCTCCAAGTGAGGTCTGTGGACCAGCTGCATCAAATTCAGTGAGAGTTTCCTAAGAGCAAGTTCCTGTACCCCACCCAGACCTATTCCACCAGAATCGCCAGGGAGGCTTGAGAATCTGCTTTTTAACAGCTCCACAGCTGATTTTTATGTGCCAGCAATTCGGAAGAGTACTAATACTGTGTGATTCTCTGCTCCTTTGCTCCCCTGTTCCCCTGCCACCTCTGCAAGCCTGGGGACCACAACTTGTTAACTCCTGGCTGCTCCAGGTCTGGCATGTAGTAGGCCTTTAGTAAAAGGGAAATACAATAAAGTAAAATTTGACCTAATACTTAAGGACACACTTTATACAAGTAAAGCTAAAGGAATGGCATTGTAGATGGAGGAGCTATTGTAAGTAAAGGCAATTATAGGAAAAGATACCATTGGAGAAACAGCCAACATGAGAACTTAAATCGATTATTGACCCCAGGAAAGTGACCCCGTCCTGACGTAGACCCCAATTCCTTCACTGTCCTTTGGTTTCCAGAGGACCTGTGGAGTTGTCTATACAATTGCCAATTGCCCGTTGTCTTGATTCCCTTTTAATTTGTTTTATACACTTCAGATCTCTTTTGGTAACATTAATTATCCCTTCAAAAGGGAAATATATATATATATGTACATATCATATATATATATATATATATAGAGAGAGAGAGAGAGAGAATAAGTTTTAACAAATAATAAAATGAACACCTGTAGGTGTAGATGTATATGCCTAATATCCAGAAATTCTAGTCTTAGAAATAAAATCAAGAAGTCCCCTGCATACCTTTCATGATGTCATACCTCTGATTTCTCCTGCTGGATGGACCATTACTCTGAGTTTTATGCTTATTATTCCCTTGTTTTCCTCAGAGGTTTATTGCATGTATCCACTGTTAGTTTTATAAGATTTGTACTTGACATAAATGGTATGTTGAATAAAGCAATTTACTTTTCTCTCCAGTCAGTATTTGTTTATGAAACCTCTTCTTTTTGTTGCATGTAGCTATGATCAATTTATTCTCACTGTTGTATGGTATTTCATTATATAAATCAATTTCAATTCATTTATGCAATCTCCCATCGATGGGTGTCTGAGTGGCTTCCCAGTTTTTGCTATAATGGACAGTGCTGCTATAAATATTCTTCTAAATGTCTTCTGGTGAACATGTGCCAGTTTCTTCAGAGATCCCAATCTAGGAGTGGAATTCCTAGGGCATAGTGTTTCCACATCTTTAAAGCTAAATACATTAAATTTTAATATTGGTATTGCCAAAGTGTTTTGCAACACGATAGTAGTAATTTTTATTCCCACCAGTAGTACGTAATCACACTTAACACCAGATTCTTGCCAAACTTGCTATTGGCAGATTTTAAAATTTTTTTCAATTTTATGGCTATAAAAATTGTATTTTAACCTGCATGTCTCCACTTACTAATGAGGTGGAAAGACTTTTAATATCATTATTTTGCTTTGATTTGGCTTGTTTTGACTTTTGTTTTTTGCAAGTTGGATCTCCTCTACTACGAATTGCCTGTTTACTGTCTTTTCATAGGGGCCAAATTTTAATAGCGTTTGGTTCTGATGCAGCTGACCAGCCACTTGGTCTGCTGCCAGCAAGTTGATCTTCATATTCATTACCATCTCAGCAGCTCTTGCACAGCCCAGCTCACCATAGTAGGAGGTCACTCAAGCGCCCCACACCACTGGGTTCTAGGCTTCCCAGCACCTGAGGCAATCCCTGTAGCATCAGAACACGCACAGACATTAGAGTTGGGCCTATCCAGGTCTGAATCCTGCCTCTACCCTTTACTAGCTGAACAATTTTCTTACCTACTGATACAGTGTGGCTGTGTCCGCACCCAGATCTCGCCTTGAACTGTAGTTCCTGTAATCCCCACATGTCATGAGAGGGACCTGGCGGGAGGAAATTGAGTCATGCTGTTCTTGTGATAGTGAGTGAGTTCTCACGAGATCTGATGATTTTATAAGGGGCTTCCCCTGACCCCCGCTTTGCTCTGCACTTCTGTTTGCTGCTGCCATATGAAGAAGGATGTATTTGTTTCCTCTTCCACCATGATTGTAAGTTTCCTGAGACCTCCCCAGTCCTGTGGAACTGAGAGTCAATTAAGCCTCTTTCCTTTATAAATTACCCAGTCTTGGGTATGTCCTTACAGCAATGTGAGAACAGACTAATACACCTACTTTGAGCTTTTATCTGTAAAACAGGAATAATACCAATCTCACAGGTTTTTTTCTCCTTATAAAATGTGGCTAAAAGTAACAACTTCAGAGGACCATTGGAATTATTAAATGAGAGAATGCATGTATAGTGCCTGCCACATGGTGGCACCATCATTCCCTCCCCTCCCCACCTGATGGCTCCTTGACTTGGGGCCCTGAATCCTAGATTCACCCCACTTCTGCCTGTCCCAGCCTCCTGACAGGGCTTCTCTCCAGAACTCCTTTCTGCACACTCTTTTGGGAATGAGACCACACCAAGAACCTCGGCTCTTTGGATTGGGGCCCAAAGTTTAACCACTTGTTTAGACATCCTTCAGTCATGCAGCACAGAACCAGGACTTTTAAAATGGGAGTGATTTCTGTTTTGATTACTGACTAGGAACAATGCAATGAACAAGTGCAACTCCTCAGAAGGGAATAAAGAGAAAATCAGTACTATCCCTGCATTTCCGTAGTTCAGTAACCATTTCCTGAGCACCTACATTGTGATAGGTGCTGACCTGGGCAGTGACACAGAGATGAAGCAGAAATAAAGATAGAGATGAAGACGCAAAGACACACAGCAACAAGAAAATGGAGAGCAAGACAGAGAGAGAGTGAGAGAGGGGAGAGGGAAATCGTACGCTTACAAAGGATTTGAGAAATTGTCTGGTGCAAATCTCAGTCTCACAGTTCCTCTCTCACTTGGCCTCTCTGTAACCTCTGCTGCTCCTGAGAATTCAGTTCTCTCCATCTTGCCCTGATCTCCTGCTGAGACTTTATATTGCCACGTTTTGGGCTCCTCCCTAGCTCACCACTTTTACCATTTGTTCTGTTGGCCTCTCCTCCTTTGCATTCATCTCAACTGGCATATAACAGGTTTTGCAGTCAGACCTCTTTACTCCATATCAGACAAAGGCCCCCAAACACAAGTTGCCTCAGTGACTCACTACAATGACCCCCAAACCTAGCCCTCTTTTCTGAGATCCACATCTACATTCCAAACTGCTATCTTATCATTTTATATTTAATTCCAAACATAATTTGCCTGGATATTCCACGGCACCTCAAACCCAATTCACTTAAAGCTGAAGCGGTCATTTTCCCTGTTTTCCCTCCTTGCTCCCCTCACAGAGCTGGTCAAATGTCACTTCTTCTGTGAACACGCATGCACCTGCCTCACCCAGAAGAGGTCATCTCTGTTCTCCCCATTGCCACATCACTGCGGTCTGACCTCAGCTAGAACACCTATCAAGTTAGATGGTCTCATCCAGTTACATGCATATACCCCCAAGTGGATTTGAGCCCTCAGGGCAGCTCCTATACCAAATTCTTTCTAGGTTCTCAGCATCCAGCTGAAGCTTAACACACAGCAGTTTACTGATGAAGTATGGGCTGAATGATGAGAAAATGGAGGCCCAGGGAGGAGATGAGACTACCCAGGCCACATGGCAAGTTAATGCCAGGGCCAGGACTCCAATTCTGGCCTCCTCACTCATTGTCCCATGCCTCCCTCATTGGGGCCTCTGGGGAGAAGAGGAGAAGCTGGTGAAAGGGCCAGGTTAGTTCCCATGATGGGCCCAGGAGTAGCCCACCCTGAGGCCAGCAGCCCCAAACACAAGTCCCACTTTAGGAAGGTCTCCATCCCCAAATCACCCACTTCCCATCCCTTGTTGTAAACTTAATGATGCCAAGAGAACAATCTAATCAGAGCACTTTCACATCCCTAAAGAAATTGCTGCTGGAAGCACTTATAGGTAATTAATTTTTACATGGAATGGAATGGGCCTGGGCCTGAAGCCAGACTTTCCTCATGGGCGGGCATGCAAGTGGTGATGAGGATGGCCTGGCCTGGTCATCATCTGGGCAGCAGAGCTGATGCACCAGGAGTCTGGATACAGAAGGGGCTGGCGAATGCTGAGATTCTTCCCAGGGAGTGGGAGGAAGAGCATGGAAATTGTCTTAGTCTACTTTATGCTGCTATAATGAAATACCTGAGACTGACTTCTTACAGTTCTAGAGGCTGTGAAGTCCAAGTTTCAGGAGCCCACTTGCTGTGTCATTCTGCAGTGGAAGGCAGAAGGGCAAGAGATCTTGCATAAAAGGACTGGGGGGCCATAAAACCGAACTCCATCTTTTTATCAAAAGCCCACACCCAAGATATCTAACCCACACCCAAAATAACAGTATTAATCTATTCATGGGCGCAGAGCCCTCATGACCTAATCATCTCTTAAAGGTCCCGGCTCTCAACACAGTTGCACTGGGGATTATGTTTCCAGCATATGAACCTTGGGGGACACAATCAAACCATAGTAGAACTCCTGCAGTTAAAGAACCCAAAGTGTACAGTAAGCATCATATCCGATTTATGGGCAATATTCTCCTACCGATTATTGGAAAAGCACCAGTGGTGGTTTTTAGGCAAATATCTAAAGGACACAGGCTAATATACAAAGGCCCATCATATATCACTGGTGCTAGTCTGCTCTTCTTAGTTTTGATTTTTAGGGAGGTTTTTTTTGTTTTGTTTTATGTGTCTAATTTTAAGGAAAAGGAGGTACAGTTGGTTGCTGAATTGTAATAATTAAACAGAATCATGGGAATGCACTGAAAACTCAGCCATAGGAGCAGGAGAGTGACCTAGAGACATCCAAATTTTCTGTTTCTTTCTGTCCTTCCAGACACCTAAAGACTGCAGGAAGATACAAGATGAGTGGGAATCACAAAGTGACTGGAATCCTGCTCATTGGTCGAGGCAGGATGGACCTGTTTGTCCAGGGTATAGTTAGAGGGCAAATTCAATTATAATCAGAAAGGGGAGAAAGGGTCATGTCCAAGGAAGCAAAGACAAGAGACAGCCCAAGGGAAAGGGCAAAGCATTTCATGGAATAAATAAACCCATGGGTCAGAGGCAGAATGCTAATGTGGACTGTACACCAGATAGGGACAAGGTCCAGGACGACGTCTGTAACAGTCTAAGGGGTTAATTAAGACTCCCTTTATACAATGAGGTGTTTGTTTTATGGAGTGGTGGTAGATGAGAGCCCCATAGAAAGCTACCGAAGCTAAAATAGGCCTTCAGGATGATAATATTATCCTCCTCCAAACTAATATATCCCAGCACTCAACTTCTTTTGCTATGTCAAACAAGAATCTTTAGTTAAAAGCTAAATGGAAAGACACAAATATTAATATGTAATATGGAATGGAACAATGAATGAAAGGGATTATAAAACCAGTTTGGCAGGCAAGTCAGTGACATAGAGAGAGAAAGAGACATACAGGCAGAGAAAGCAGGGATGAGTTATTAAGGTGGAAAGCAATTATGGATTGAATAACTTAAGAGTATATAGAGTAAATAATTTCCCTATTAAGCAGATGATTTTCCCTATAGCTGATTTTCAAACAGATGCTCTGAAGGTGCTTTGGGGGTGGATTTCCCTTTGGGCTAGGGTTACTAGGCATGTGCTGGTAAGAACATACCAAGTTTTCAGCAAAGCACTACTGGGTGCAGCTGGGATCTGAATTGTACCCAACCTGCTTCTAGATCAGTGGTCCTCAGCCTGGTTCTTAGATGATTAGAATCATCTAGGACAGTTTTAAAGACACATATCTCCAGACTTCACCACCAGAAATTTGAATTTAATTGGTCTGTGGTGCAGTCTTTGTATCATTAAGCTTTTATTTTTGTTTTTGTTTTTTTGAGACAAGGTCTCACTCTGTCGCCCAGGTTGGAGTGCAGTGATCTGCCCGCCTCAACCTCCTAAAGTGCTGGGGGTATCATTAGTTTGTAAAACTCCTCAAGTAACTCTCATGGACATCCTGAGTTGAGCAGCACTGTTCCAGAGATATGTGTAATACAAGGAAGTTGCACAACCTTCAGAGCAAGAAACGCCTAGGCTCCTTGCTGACTTGGTGAAATGAGCAAGTCTATCTACCTTCTATGAGCCTCATTTTTAATCCTTAAAATAATAACGGTATCATACTTACTAATAAAATAATAAATTAAATATTGACAGTTTTTTACCTGAAATCAGTAACAAGATAAAGATATCCATTATCACTGCTCTCATTTAAAACCATGCTGCCCAATGCAATCAGACAAGAAATGCAAAAATAGAAGGATCGAAAAAGGAGAAGCAAAACTGTCATTATTTACAGATGTCATAATTGTGTACATAGAAAACCCTAATGAATCTATACACTATTAAAAACAGTAAGTAAATATAGTGAGTAATATCACTGGATACAATATCAAATTTGTATTTTTTATGTATTAGCAACAACAGAAAATAAAAATTAAAAAACACCATTTACATTTGCATGAAATCATAACTATGAATAAATCTAAAAAAGATGTGCAAGATGCCAGCACTAAAAACTCAAAACATTGCTGAGAGAAATTAAAGACAGTTTGTATGAAGTAGAGATATGTACTTTGTTCAATGATTAGGATATTCTACATTGTTTAAGATGTCCATTTCTGGTGGGGCACAGTGACTCATGCCTGTAATTCCAGTACTTTAGGAGGCTGAGGTGGGCGGATCACCTGAGGTCAGGGAGGCTGAGGTGGGCGGATTACCTGAGGTCAGGAGTTCAAGATCAGTCTGGCTAACACGGTGAAATCCCATCTCTACTAAAAATACAAAATTAGCTGGGCGTAGTGGCACACACCTGTAATCCTAGCTACTCGGGAGGCTGAGGCAGAAGAATCGCATGAACCTGGGAGGCAGAGGTTGCAGTGAGCCAGAATCATGCCACCACACTCTAGCCTGGGTGACAGAGTGAGATTTCGTCTCCAAAAAAAAAAAAAAAAAAAAAAAAACGAGGTCCATTTCCAAAAATTTAAATTTTTAAAAATCTCAATCAACATTTCAGCAGGTATTTTTGTGGACATTGACAAGCTGATTCTAAAGTGTATATAAAACTGCAAAGAAATTAAGAATTACCAAGATAATCTTAAAGAAGAAAAAAGTTGGTAAATTTATGTTACCAAATAGAAAAATGTATTAGACTATAGAGGTCCAGTGCTCTATTAGCACAAGACGAACAAAAGGGCTAATGGAACAGAAAAAAAAATCCAGAAACAGACTCATGCATATATCACTATTTTTTAAAAAAAGAAAAAGGTATCACTTCAATTCAGTGTTGAAAGTATAGTCTTTTCAATAAACGGTGCTGGCTCAATTGGGTGTCCATATAGGAAAAAAATTGAATTTGTAAACCTCCCCTACTCCCCCACTCACTCCGCCCCACACACTGGCCTTGATTGTTGGTCCTGGAGCCCAAAGACCGGCAGCCTCAACAGCCCCAGGAGAAGCCTACCCCAGGCAGCCTGATGGAGCTGCCACTGGTATTCTTATCCACCAGGGGTCGCTGTTGCACAGCACATGGGGTCCCACAGAGCCTCCGCGAATGGAGCCTGCTCCTGCAAACCCACTGCTGCACTTAGGCACCCGGACTGCCTGGCAGCCCCATCCCTTCTCCAAACTCAGGTTGGACCTGGCAGGAAAGGCGTAGTCCCCGAGCCAGCAAGGCCTTCCTTCAGTCTGGAAAGTACTGGCCTGTAATCTCAGCCTAGACCTTTGTTAGAAGGGAAGAGGGCCGGTGGGGCAGTGTGGCTGATTTAGTTCCTGCCTCTTTGCATCCTGGCCTCCTTAAATGCCCCCACCTCAGCCATCAAGACAGACAGACAGGAGCTTTGGCATGTCGAAAGTGAACAAGCCACAATCCCTCTGGGAATGCTCGGTCATGGGCCCTGCCCCCTTGCAAGGCTGGGAAGAGTGGCAGTGACAGTGCCAGCCCCAATTCCTTTCTGCCTGTCAGCCAGAGTCACAGCACAGACAGCTAACCTGGCACCCTGGGGCTCTCTGCAAAGCCTTAGCCCATTCCCATGGGAGTTGAAGGCTAGTGTTTGGAGGTGTGAGGAGTGGAGGAAGCTGATAATCCTAAATGGGTTGAGTGCCAAAGAGGGTTGAAGAGGCACCTGCAACCTTCATTCAGAGGCATTCTCTTTCTCTCTCTCTCTAAAAGCTACTCCTAGGTAAAGACAGGATTGCAAGACAAATTAAGCAGACTTTTTTGCCTTGCATTCACAGCCCCTCTGTCTCTATCCAGCCTGGCTTATATATTAGAACCAACTCTAGCAAGATAGTAGCTTTGCCTTGGGTTCTGCACACTATGACACCATTCACCTAATGGGACCAGGGGGCGCACTTAGGATGAGGAGCAAAAACGCAGGGTTCTCAGTCTAGCCTCCGTCCCTCCCAGTATCTCTATCCTTTCCAGCTTCAATTTGCTCTTCTGTAAATAATATGGAGGTGACCATCTCTCCCTGCCCTCCTTACAAAATGACTGTGAAAAGCAAATGGGCATAATGGTGAGAAAAACTGATTAAAGTGAGGGTGTTTTGCTTGCTTGAATTTTTTATTCATTTTTGGCAAAAATTAGCTGTTTCTGACCATCTGCAATCATACAGGGAGCAGACAGTGGAGAGAGACTCCTGTAAAACAGCAGCTGGGGCCACAGAGCCTCCCCACCACCCCCCCTCCCTCCTGCCCAGGGCCTCTGGGACTTCAAGAGCTCAGTCAGGCCTCTCTGTCTTCATCTCTCATTCAGCCTAGCACCTCAGCTGTCAGGGCCTATTGATGCTAAGAAGCTGCCCCAGGAAATAAGGGTGGGGCGTGAGGGAGCTGCATGGAGACAGGCAGCAGTTTTTCCAGCTCTTGCCCTTGGTGATTTTCTTCTTGGACTTGAAATTGAGCCCTTCTCCCCGCTCTCCCCTCATCTTTAATTTCTGTATTGATTTTCATTAAACTCCCCCCGTGGCTCCAGCACAGGGTGAACTAACTCGTTATTTGAAAAAATAAAACAAAAGGGAGGGGTGAGAATAAAAGGATGCTCTTTTGAAAGTGAGGCCATCTCCGGTCTTAAGGCTGGAAAAGACAACGACCAGAACTGTCCTGCAGGTTGTCTGAGCCTTGGGCTTTGAGCCCCCCACGCCTTATGGCCATAGACCTGTAGCTTCCTATCCCTAACATCTCCAGTCCCTCATCCAGAACATAGTCCCCAGTCCAGCTCTAGTCTGCAGCCCCCTCTAACCCCCTCCTCACCTGGCCCCATCCAACCACAATCCCTGAACCAGCAGTGCCCTGACCTTCCCTTTCACCACTCAGAGCACCTGGCACCCTGCCATAGTCATTGCAAAATCCCCAACAACCAGGTCCTTTGGGGGCAATGTGAAGTTTTCTCCAGACCAACCTGAAAAAGTGGAAACAAATGGGCATGGGAGGAGGAAAAGGAAACAAACATAGGCAGAGTGCTTTCTCCATGCAGGCATCATTGCTTCAGGACCCACCCATATTGTTTCATTGCATCACCGTAGCAGCCCTATAAAGGGGGTGGTAAGGTGGTAATCCCATTTTACAGAAGATGAGGCTGGGGTTCAGACAGGAGAAGTGACTTGCTCCCTCACCTCTCTTCAGCCTTCCCCAAACCCTGCAATCCTCCCGCTTGGTAATGGCAGTTCACCTTGCCAGCTCCAGTCCTCCAGGAAGGCCACCCTGAGCAGCCCACCCTTACCAGGTTGGGTTCATCTGCTCTTGCTGGACTGTGTGGCTCTGGGGCCCTTACTCCCTCCTTGGCCCTCATTTTCTCCCTCAAGTCTTCTTCCAAGTGAGGTCCAGAGACTACTGCCTCCTCCTTGGGGCTCCCCCAATTCACTGAACACAGAGACCCTGAAAGACTTGGAGCCCCATGGGGTGGCTCCCTGCTGTGGCATCCCCTCTGCCCCTGCCCTTGTTAAGACTGCTTTCCTCCGGCTTGCCTGGGAGCTCCTCCCTGGCCTTTCTGGGACCAGCTTCATTGCCTCTTTGGTGCTGCCTGCACCGGCAACCCCACCAGAGGTGGGGCCTCCTGCCTATAGCCTCTGATGGCCACAGGACAGCCCTTACCACGGTCTGTCCTGCTGGGCCTCTCACCATCAGCTATCCTGGGAGGCAGGGAGCCTGTCTTTTCTCCAGAGCCCAGCACAGGGGATGGGAATGAGGAGTGATGTCAGATGAGGACACAGGGAAGGAAGGACAGATGTCCTGAAGCTTAGAATGTGGGGAGGCTGCAGCCCGGATGAACCAGACCTCCATGTGACAGCTCTGAAAAGAAAGAATGGGGCCTCAAAAGGCCTGTCAGACACTTGTGGAGAGGGCTTTGCTGTGTGTTGGCATCTTGCCTCCATCCCTGCTTGGTGGGTGTCCATGTCTGGCCCCTGCCCAGGCCAACACAGAGAAGTCAGCTCCCAGGGAGTCATCCCTCTGCAGTCCTTGCCTCAGAAGGACCAGCTCTCCCCAGGTAGCAGAGGAAAGAGCAGGAGTTTAGAATCAGCCAGACTTGGGTTTGCATCCAAGCTCTACATTCATGACTGAGGAAACACAGTCTCCGAGTCTCAGTTTCCTTATCTGTTAAAGGGAAAGGCTGTGAGGACTCATCCCCCCACCCCACCCAGCTTCTCCATGTGTGCACTTCACTGCAACTTTGACCAGGCCAGCCCCTCTCCCACATGCCAGCCCTCCCTTCCCCACCAGACCCTAACCTTCCATTCATTTTCAGAGTCACAGTGATTAGCATTGTACCTGCCACAATCACAGTAGCCACCATTTATTCACTGCCTACTCTGTGCCAAGCATCATATTACTATACATGAGGAAGATTTTATAGGTTCATTTTACTGATCAAGAAACTGTGCTAAGAAAGTCTCCCAGGATAACATATCCAAGCTCACAGGGAGAAAAATCTGCTCAAACCCAGGATTGCCTGACTCTAGTTCCCGGTCTCTCCACTGTAATAGGCTGCTTCAATGATAAAAGAAGGAATTCATAGAGTGAATTAATGGTGGACTTCGTGAGAGAACAAATGAGTGAGTAAGTTTACTTATTATTTTATTTTATTTATTTTTTTAAGAAACAGTGTCTAGCTATGCTGCCCAGGCGAGTCCGGCTTCATGCAATGCTCCTGCCGCACCATCCTAAAGCACTGGAATTTGAGTGAGTTTAAAAGTAAGTGAATGACTGACTGGCAAACAGAAGGAATGAAGCAGCAGAGATGAAGTGACTTCCTGTGAGTAAGTGAATGAGACCATGACTGAATCTATGACCACACAAGTCCCCAAACCAGGCAAGGCTCAGGCATGACACAGCAGTTACTGGAATGGATGCAGTGACCTGTCTAGACCCACAACTCTGCTGGAGACTGTGCAGGATTTAATGAACCTCTTCAAGGCTGAAGGAAAGGAGGGGGAAGCCACACAACAGAGATGAATTTCACCAAATCCAGCACATTTCCCACTTCCAATTAATTAAGCAAACCTCAGTGAGAAGGCCAGGCCAGTAAATCAGGAAGGGAAGGCTGGAACTTTGATGTGATCTAATTAGGCCATGAACTATGCCCAGCGAGTGGGTGGCTGGCAAGAGCCCCAGGGAACCACACTTCCCCACTCCACCTTCACTCACCTGTCACTCTGTGGTTTCTACAATCCAGCCTGTGCCTGGTCTTCACCATCTTCCATCCTCAACACTGACAATGGCCAACCTCACCAGAGCCTCTGTGGGCAGGGCTGAGCAGCCCAGGTCACAGAGGGTGGCAAGCGTGGACAGGACCCAGAGAGGGCACATAGGCGGAGAGTCGGGGAGATTAAGGCCCTCACAGATGTCTCTAGAACGTCTCACAACTTTGGAAGCAATATGATATGGAAAAGAGCATGGACAGTGGCCTCACAATATCAGATTTTGAGTCCTGGGTCTGCACAATGGTTAATAGCCCAGGCTGGCTCTTGCCCAGCAGAGCTGGAATTACATTACTGCCTGGGCCATTTTTTAGCTGTGTGCAGTTGAGTAAGTTGCTTCATGTCTCTGAGTCTCCCTTTCTTCTGTAAGCAGTGGGGATATAACAGGATGGTAGGGAATAAATGACTTGATGAAAGGAGGGGCTTAGCAAAGTGCTTGCCCAAAGCAAGTATTTGATATATGTTAGTTATTGTTCCTCTCATCATGGTCATGACATCCTCCTTACCTGCTAGAACTGGGCTCGGCAAGGATTTTCTACAGATGGCCAGAAAGTAAATATTTTTGGCTTTCCAGACTATATGGTCTCTGTTGCAACTATTCAGTTCTGCTGTTTTGGTATGAAAGCACATAGAGAACACCCAAACAAAAGAGTGTAGTTGTGTTCTAATAAAACTATGGGCTGAACTTAGAATTTCACATAAGTTTTCAAGGGACACAAAATTTTATTCTTCTTCTGCTTTTTTCCAACCATTTAAAAATGAAAAAAAAAAAATCATTCTTAGCTGATGGGCCATACAAGGCAGATAGCAGGCTGAATTTAGCCCATGGATCATAACTTGCTATCTTCTAGACTAGAATGTAAGCTCCATGAAGACAAGGAGTTTTGTCTGTTTTGTTCACTGTTATACTCCCAGCGCCTAAAACAGTGCCTGGCAAATAGCAGATAGTAAATATTTGCAGAATGAATGAATTACATAATGTATGATTTCACACAAGAAGTCATTTCACCTCTCTGGATGTCAGTTTTCTCATACATACTATGGGGACACTTTCAAACCTGAAGCAAGCATCAAATGAAATTAGAATCCACGTGGGGTCACTTTGCAAGCTCTACAACTGCTATACAATGTAGTTGTTATTTCTGATCACTCAGGGGCCCTTGCCAGGGCAAGTCTTATTCCTCTTCAGTGCCTGGCAAAGAGGAAATATTTCATGAGTGTCTGTGTATTATAAGCAATCTGTCCTGGAGGGGAGAAATGTCCAGGTAAGCTACTATCCCCTATGCCAGTTGGGGGTGTGAGGGGTTAGCACATTGGCCAGGAACAGCAAGGTGGTCTGGGATTAAGCTGCAGGGACCTTTTCAGTGCTCTCAGAGTAACCATTAAACTAGCGAGGTCGTGACACACACTGGCTGTTGGACTATGGCAGATGTGGGTCCAAATTCTGCCTCCAATACTTACTATGTTATTTAGGCAAGTCACTTAAACTGTCTGGGATTCCATTTCCTTATCTTTAAGATGGAGATACTAATAGTGCTCACCTCACAAGGTTCTGGTGCATTAATGAAAGGACATATGTAGTGGACTAGCTCAGCACCTGGCACGTAGTAACCCCCCAGACTACGAGCATCTCTTTCTCCTTTTGTTCAACTGGGCAGGGTCTGAATCCCAGGCTAGGACCTGGGCCATCTGTACTGGGAAAGACACATTAAAGCACTCTGGCATTTGAGCAGCATCAGATAGGTGAAAGGAAAAATGCCTCCAGCTGTCCCAGCTGCACATGTTTTCAGCTCTAAACAAACAAACGAAAAACCCTGCTGTTTTTCTTCCCTGAATTGAAAACTTCCTTCTGCACTGCAAGCTCACTAAAGTCATACTATCTGCTGCTTTTGGAGAGCTGGTGATCCCAAGCTCCTTTTATCTTCTCCTCCCATTTTCCCTGCCAACCAGACAGGAAAGGTGAGAAACAAACCCCATTTGGTTGTTTGTACACTATCCAAGGAAGAACAAGTTTTATAGGAGAAGGGAGGGAATTATTCAGAACATGAAGTTGAGGATGCTCAACGCATTTCCTTTATCAAGTCCACCTGTCTGTCTCTCCCTCTCTCTCTCACCACCCTCCCCATTCCTCTATTTTGCCATATAAGAGAGCACACGCATAGCATGTCTGTGCTCACGCAATCAGACAGGCCACTGGAATAGAGATAACTGTAATTGGTTTCAGTCTTATGAGACTTGGATTTGGCTTTTGGTTCTCTCATTGAATAGCTATATGACCTTGACTTAGTCACTTCTCTCCTCAGAGCCTCGCTACCCAATGAGTAGCACAACGAAGGAGTAAGCATGGATTTCTCATCTTCAAATCTAGTGCTTATAGCAACTAGATGTGAAAACTTCCAACCCAGTGGGAAGAGGGCACTCTGTCTAAAAAGCTGGCACTAGCTCCTCTACTATCTTGCTCTGTCACCTTAGGCAAATTACTTCCCTATTCTGACCTGTAGCCTTGTCATCTGTAAAATGAGCAAGTTCCCTATCCACATTCCATCCTTAGCTAAGAGCATCTCTAAGTTCATGATTCTATGACCCTGTCCCGATAATCTGAGTAGATTTGGAAGGAGGCAGGGTAAAAAGTAAGATGACCATTTGTCTAGAAGTCCAGACCAAAGTGAAGAAACTGAGGGTAGGGTGGAGTTATTTGGGCTGCCAGGACTAGACTGTGGGACATGGAGGCAGAGGACAGACAGTAGTTTGCTGGCCCCTGTCCCCATTTAGACCAGCTCACAGGAACAGACTCAGATCCTACCCCAATTCCTGCAGGTACCACCATAGTACCAGGACACACCAGGCCTTTCCACTTTTCTATAAGAATTTTCAGCATCTTTCCTGGAAACTTGGTTGGGAAACCCCAGATTTCAGCCCCTGCCTCCCAGCCCTCCTGGCTGGAGTCTCCAAGAGCCTATCCACAAGCTCAGACTCACACATGTCTGAGTAGAGGAGCAGCCTCAGCCCCACAACCAGGGAAGGGGTCGGGGTGGCTGGAATTAGTTATGTCACCATAGATCAGGCTTGAGCAGAGGCATTAGGGCCTGTCTGATCACCACCTTCCTTCTCTAACCCTACCCTACTCCCATGCCATCTTGGCCCAGGGAGCACTTGGACTGGGGCTTCCACCTCCCTCACCCAAGCCCACTGGTCTTTAGTGGAGAGGAGTCCCACTTGCTCTCCCAGGCACCCAGTGCTGCCCTGCTCTTGCCCACTCTATGCCCCCAGGATCTGGATCCTCTTCCATCTTCAGGCCTGCTGTGGGTGAAGAATGAACCACCCTGAACCCCAGCAGCACCCCTGACTTGCCTGCCTTCTACCACGTTCCACCCAGTTGTCACCCCACCTAGGAAGTGCTGAGTGTCCCTCTGAGCCCTGCCTTTCCTGCTCAGGCTCCTCAGTCCCCATCTCCTTCACCTCTTCGCCAACTCCCAGAGTCCAGGTCCCAGCAGCCCTATCCAAATGGTGCCTGGGAAAAGGACTACTCAGGGCATTTGCTCCATGAAAAGGAACAGATGGCTACCATGAGGTCTAGCCCTCACCCCTACCTGGCTTGAGGAGCTCAGGCACCACCCAGCCAGCTGTCCTTACCTTCTCCAGCTGGTGGACACCCTCTTCCACACAGCAGATGGAGGCCAGTGTGCGGAGCGCCTGGGGGTACAAGCACCGGAAAGTGTCCTGCCGGCAAACCTTGAAGAGTGCTACGACCCCACCCTCCTGCCAAGAGAAAGAAATATCACATCATCTTATTACTGTGTGACCTTGTCTGGGGCTAACTCAAGAATAAGTGATATCCCTGATTTGCCAGATATGCTTTCGGGTCCTCCCTGCTTCCAGCAATCCCCGCCCAGCACACACTTAACACACTTACGCTCACATGTTCACATGTATGCTACCCAGAAATGCTGGTTCCAGAAATAATGTTACCTTTTATAGTCCAAGCTGGAGATGGGATACCATAAATGCTTCTGGGGCTCGGGAGCCAGGGGCCAAGGCAGGCATATTTGCTAGGGCTGGCGATCAGAACCCTTCAACAGGGTTCCCAAACATCTGGCAACTCCCTTGGAGCAACCCCCCGTAGAGCAGGCCTGGAGTCGCAGGAAGCAGGCCCTAGAAACCAATCTGAGGCAGGTGGGAGGAACTGACTAGCTCTCCCTCTGCTAACAGTCACCAGGCTATTCCTCGGATCCTTCCAACTGCTGTGGGAGGCAGGCAAAAAAAAAGGTTTCATCGTTGCATTTATATTAGCACTACCATTTCCTCCCATTTTTTGATCAAAAAAGCTGAAGTCCAGATGGGCAAAATAATTCAGCCTATATTCACATTATCATTTTCACTCCTTTACTCCTGTGTGTGTGTGTGTGTGTGTGTGTATACAACCCTTTTAAAAATAATCATCCCAGCTCATGAGTGTGGTGAATATGTCCTTTTCGCTTTGTGAGAGCTGTTTATGGAAACTTCTTTCCAGTAAAGTGTTTACCATCAGGCAAGAATCTGGGAGTGTGGAGCTCATTGTCCAGGTGCCCTGCTAACGAGTCAGACTTACTCATAATAACCACTGGAGCCAACCTTAGCTCTAGGAGAAAAGTGAGCCAAGAGATCACTAGAGTGACTAATCAAGGTGCCAAGCAAACCAGTGGCAACTCTAACTGGGGCATTTAGAGTGGCAGGAATTGGATATCCCACATCTAGCTTTGCCCAGATCTCTCCCTCTTTCCCTCCCTGAAGGCTGGCAGGGTGCCTAGGGTTGGCAGCAGTAAAGAATACATGAGCAACTGATCTGAACTGGGTCCCTCGGGGCACTAGCCTTTAACCTCATCACTCCTGGGTCTAACTATCCTCCTTGCACCAGTTCCCAAAACTAAGCAAAATGTTACAGGAAGAAGGCAAGTTCAGCAAAAGACCATCCTCTGTCAGGTTTTTGAGAATTCTGACAACAAAAGCACCTACTATGTGCCAGGCTCAGTTGCATGTACGCTGAGGATGCAGCAGTGAATGGCTGATAAAACAATGAATGGACAATTGTTTTGTCCATTGGAAGAAGCAGCCCAGCATAGGTTCACCAAATTAGCTCAATCCCAGATCTTCCCTCCCTCTCCATCCCACAATGATAGGCTCGTGGGCCCTTTTCATTCTAAGAGTTTTGTTGCTGGTCACTTCAGAGGTCAAGATGAAGATACCCAACTCTGGAGGAGTTCATAATTTCTGACATTTTATAATCAACTAAGAGTGATCACAACTTATATATTCCTACTTCTCTTTGGGGTGGTTGAATTCCCCTCATTTCTTTTGGTGTGAAACGGCATAACTTAGGGCTAGTACATTCATTCACACATTCACAAACGTTAATGGTTTATTATAGGCCAGACATCATGCTGGACACTGAGCAAGACTGCTTCAGGCCCATCCTTAATAAACTCATGGTCTCATAGAGAAGGCAGATGATTTTAAAAGCTGGTATAAAGCTGGGTAGAGGGGCAATGACATGTGGTTGGGGGTACAGGGTTAAAAGAACACAGAGCAGAAGCCCTAAAATGCTTGGAGTGTAGGGAGTTGTAGAAGGGTCAAGACAGAACCCCTCTGATTTTAAGTGCACATAATTACTTCAGTAAAAATGTCTGGCATGAGACAGACACTTACCCCTCTGATTCCTTGTTCCACAACCTTTACTCCTGCCTTCCTACTTTCCCATAGTTCCTGGGACATCTACCAGAGGATTCTACATACAGACCTCAGAGAGTCACTGAAGCAAAACCAAGTTACTCTTTAGAATGAGAAGAAAAGAAATGGAACTCCTAAGCTCACCTCAGCCAGCCCTGCTGGTCATTTTTAGCCTTCCTCCAGATGTAAATATACATTCATATATATGGATATATATTTATATATGTGTGTGCTCATATTTAAACATACATATTGTATAACTATTATTTCTCCATATATGTAGATAGACGAGAGAGAGAGATGACTGATTGATAGACATTTACATCTGAAGCAGACAATGAAGAAACAGTGCTAAAGAACGCACATGAGGCCTGAGCCAGGATGAATGTGGCAGCCCTCCTTTGGCTCAGGAGGCACCGAGCCCAGCACAACTATATTTAAGCCTCTGCATGCATTTGCACTGGATTCTCATTACCTCTTTCTCAAGCCTGTGAAAAAATGGCCTTCTTAGCACTTTTAGCTACCAGGAGAGGGAGGGGGAAGTTCCTGGATCCGAAAGAAGGAGATTCTGGTCCAAATCCTGGCTTTCCTGCTGGTTAAGTTTGGCTAAAAATGGGCTATGATAGTTATATGTCTGAGCTGTTGGGGGTGCAATTGAGCTAGTGCATGTGGAAAGGCCTAGTATCTGGTTCTGGAGTGTGTGTAAGGGTCAGGCTATGTGAGGCTTCCTGGTTAGAAGAATGTCTCACATCCTCATGAAGGAGGCCCTGAGGGCTAGGATATGTATGAGGGGAGAGAAGGAAGGAGGCCACAGAGGAAATAAGATGGATTGGTCTTGAGGACCACTCTGGAGCCCCTATTCAAGAACCAAGTACAGCACTCATCCTGGAGTGAAGCTGGGAATGGCCTGAGCTAGCAGAATCACATTGTTGGCTAAAGCTTGTTTAGTTTTATAGAAAGCTCTGGGCTCAGAGCCCAGCCACATAACAGTATGAATTATTCAGAGAGATTTGGAATGAGCTGTCATAAAGTGGGAAGAGATCACTTGTAGGGTGTGTGGGCTGGTGGTGGAAGGAATAATAGAGGAACTAGTGGGGGGGATAATTTTGATGAAGCCCAGAGGAGTTTTCTGTGCCCTGCACAGGTGAAGGGATGGAGTTTGCCACCATCATCACAGAGAGGTCTGGGCTTATTCTTTAGCCTTCAGAGGAACCCAAGAAGCTGAGAGGACAAGCCTCAGACAGGTTGCCCATGTTTTCTCCCAGAGGCAGCTAAGATAGATGAAGGACCCAAACAAACTAAACAGCAGGCAGCAAAGAGGTGGATGAGGAAGGCCACTAGGTCACTGCCCCACACTGTCACAACACTGGGTACATCTACTGAGCATCCAAGGTGAGGATGCTGTGCAGGGCATGCCAGGGACTTACAGCTCCTGCATCACTGTCAGAACTGGAAACCCAAACACAGTAATTCTATGGGAGGAATTAGTCTCCCATCTTCTCCCAGAGAGAAGATTCAGGAAGGACTCTCTTTTCCAGCCCAGAAAAATGGATGAAAAGATGAGATGGAAAGATGGAAGTCCTCCCTGAATCTTTTTCTCTGCTTCAACACTCTGTCTACTTCATCCTTTAGACCTGAAATATCAGAAGGTTGAGATTAAGATTCTGGAATCTGTAGACCTGGTTAAAATCCCAGCTCTGCTTTCATATGTGTGACCTTGAATAAATTATTTATATTCTTTCTGAAACTCTGTTTCTTCATCTTCAAAATGGGAATTATAATTATGACAAATCAAAAGACTGTTGGAGAATCAGATGAGATGGTGAATGGAAAGCATAGCATCATGCTTGAGTAAACAATGCGCATGGAAGGTTGGTGGGAGAAAGGAAGAGAGTGGGAAGGAAGAAGTGGGAAGAAGAGGAAGAGGAGGGGCTGCTGAGAAGCAGTTCAGAACAGTAACCAGATGCGTAGTCTTTGCTGCCAAACAGCCAGGTTCAAATTCCAGTTCAGTCACTTACTAGCTTTGGACCTTTTCACTGCCTTAGCTCCCTCACCTGGAAAATGAGGGTAGATCCTGGCTGCCACAGAGGATCATTGGGAGGTTAAAATACGTTATTTGTATAAAGCCCTTAAAACATTATCTGGCACAAAGTGAGTGCTATAAAACTAAATTTATTATTACTGCTGCTACTACAGTTGTCATCACAACCATCATCATCAGAGTTGATCACTTTTGGCTTCAGAAAGCTCATATTCTCCCATTTGTCCCCAGCTCCCTCCAATGCCTCCCAGTTTTGACCTCCACCAGCCTCATACCCAGAGCAAGCAAGCTGATTACTGTGCAGTGGACCAGGAGCAGAAAAAGAGGAAATACTGATTAGGAGGGAGACAGATTTGTTGTAGCAGGGTTTTGCCTGGAAAGGGAAAGACTCTAGATTTTAACTAACTGAGCTGCTGAAATGGAAATAGCACTGACTCTAGAGCTGGACAAATTTGGTTTCAAATGTCAACTGCTCAAGGTATTCAACCACTGTGAGTCCTGGAGTTCTAACCTGTAAAACAGGGTCACTGATACACTTCTCAGAGGGGTCATGTAGATAAGATACAACAACTGTGTGAAAGTCCCTGCACACAGCCTAGACACATAAGAAGTCACCAATAAATAGTAATTATTATCGTTGTTGTTAATATTCAGTAAGACTCAAGTATTCTCTTGGCAGGCTCTGGAGGGTGTGGCCAATGTAAATAATCAAATGATCATTCCAAATCTTTAAACAACTCCTGGTCATGGCTCTTGAGAGCCCAGAGGAGTGCTAGGGGCATGGGAGATCCCTGAGTAGCTGAGGAGGTGATGGAACAGCTGAGAAGCCTATGGACAGAAATGTAGGAAGTGATGACTAAACATGGCAAATAGTTCACCTTAGCCTTCTGTTTTAAAAAGGAATAGGATAAAAGTAAAATTGCATCCTTACTTTTCCCATGAAAACACTGGGAAAGCCAGGCAGCATGGTAGATTTGGAAGGTGTCTTAAATATACAGTCCAGCATTCTCAGGCCACAAAGTTACCAAGGAGGAGTTAATCCCCAGTGGTCTGGCCAACTTCCTTCGGTGAGCTAGCAGTAGAGCTGGGATGAGAGCTGCCCTCTCGTCCCAACCCAGGCCTTTTCCCCTGTTTCTACCACTGGAAATGTTTGGGATTAATGTTTAACTGGAGTTAAGGCCTGGTCCTGACAGGAGACTAAATCTGCAGGAGGCCAAACATCATTTTGGCTTACAACCAAATACATGTGTCCTCTCTGCTTTCCTGAACATGAAGCTCAAATTCTGGCAGGTGGTAGGAGCTGTCTATATCAAGCGGCACATGGAAACAGACCTTGAGTGCTCAGGTCCTGAAACAGAACACCCAGAGCTTCAGAGCTACTGCCAAGCAAAGTTTCCTTCCCAGGAAATTTCTAAGGCCCATTCTTTACAAAACATAAAATATCTTCAGACCCCATGCGCCATTCAGAAGAAGTCCTTATCCCACCCAGACCACCTCAGATCCACACAGAGAACCCAAACCCAGCATGTGTTTGCAACTCATTTTGAATGGGAAAAATGGTAATTGTTCCAAAAGAAATTCAGCTACTTACTGTTTGGAGTTAATCATTAAACTAACGTTAAGTCAGTTTCAGCTAAGAGGTTGGAGCTGTTCGCTGTTCCCCAACAGTACCAAGACAAAAATCTACAGTCAACCCTCTGGACCAAGTTAAATGTTCAAGTCACAGAATCCTTGGAGAAAACAGATCCAATACTATCTCCTCCATCCCCTTTGCCCCAACACCACTACAAGTTCTTCAGGTTAAATACATTTAAATGACTCCCAAAAGAGAGTAGAGGTCCTCTACCTGCACAGCACAGTAGAATCACTTGGAAAGCTAAAATATTCATCCCAGGACCTACTACAGACCAATTAAATCAGAATCAGAAAAATTTTAAAGCTCTCTAGTAGTTCGATTGTGTATCCAGGATTGAGAACTCCTGAGTCACACTTTGGCTCAAGAACCTGAAGGGTCAAGGATTGAACCAGAAATCACCACTGTGGTGTTTAGGACCGTGAACTCTGAGTTAAAATTAAAGAGGTTGAGACTAGGGTTCAATTATGTCTTGACCCCTTGTCAGCTGCATGATCCTGAATAAGCTCCTTAAACCATTTCCTCAACTATTGATGGTAACAACATGGTACCTTCTTCATAGGATGGTTTTGTGATTTAAAAGAAAGGAAGTATGTAATGCATTAAAGACAAAACACAGCAACACTCAAATGTTAGCTATTGCTATTACATATATTTCACTTCTGCACTCACAAGAGTTGATGAGGATTTACGCTGCTCTACTATTAAGATAGCTTTATGGGCTTAGATCAGTGATTTTGAGTCTGGCCATGTTTTGAACTAGTTGTAGAGCTTGTTAAAATGAAGATTCTCAGGTCTTACCCAAGGACCACAGGGAATCTTGGATATGGCACAAGTATCTAGGTTTTCCACAAACTCTCTGACAGACTGCAATACAGAGTAGGCACTGGGAACCACTGTTGCTGGGGCATCTTCCTGTGACTAGCATCTTAAGTCTATTGAAGGACATAACTTTGCTACCAATTAGATCGCTGGTTCTGTCTCCAACGGTGATGTCATATTTCAAGTGAAAAAGAATGGAAATCAGAAACAAAAGACCTTTCTGAGGTCCTAGGGCTACCAGTTGCCTATATTTGCTCTAAGTGTCTTGAAGCCGAGTTCAGGGGCAAGTTAACCATGAAGCTAATGAATTACAACTCCCATTGTAATTAATGAAAACCACCATCCTTTTTGATTTAGTCTTCCTCTAATGTAGTATTGGAGTGGCTGCAGGCAATTTTCAGATCCAGCTATGAAGTTGAGTGTGAGAGGCATGCTTTGTTTTAGTTTGGTGGGATATGTTAATGTGGTTGGCATCACTTTCTCATGTAGGTGAATTCCTGCAAACCAACCTGGTATGGAATTGCCTTCCAGAAGACAGTGTGACGATTCATCAAGGATCTAGAACTAGAAATACCATTTGACCTAGCGATCCCATTACTGGGTATATACCCAAAGGATTATAAATCATGCTACTATAAAGACACATGCACACGTATGTTTATTGTGGCACTATTCACAATAGAAAAGACTTGGAACCAACCCAAATGTCCATCAATGATAGACTGGATTAAGAAAATGTGGCACATATATACCATGGAATACTATGCAGCCATAAAAAATGATGAGTTCATGTCCTTTGTAGCAACATGGATGAAGCTGGAAACCAATATTCTGAGCAAACTATTGCAAGGACAGAAAACCAAACACTGCATGTTCTCACTCATAGGTGGGAATTGAAAAATGAGAGCACTTGGACACAGTGCAGGGAACATCACACACTGGGCCTATCATGGGGTGGGGGGAGGGGGGAGGGGGGAGGGATAGCATTAGGCGACATGCCTAATGTAAATGACAAGTTAATGGGTGCAGCAAACTAACACAGCACATGTATACATATGTAACAAACCTGCACGTTGTGCACATGTACCCTAGAACTTAAAGTATAATAATAAAAAAAAAGTGGTTAAAAAATAAAAAATTGCCTTCCAGAAATATTCTTGAATTATTTTCTCGTTCTAAATAACCCACTTTTCTAAATAATTTGGAATTCAGAATTCTATAATCTTTTACTTAAGTAAGGCCCCAGTAATTCTATAAGATTCTGGCCTCACAAATCCTAGACCTACTCCCAGGCATATGATTTAAGTGCAATGAATCCTTTGGAATCAAAGCTCACAATTTGAATACCTGCAATTCAACTTGATAGTTATATGCTCTTCAGCAAGTTATTTAATCTCTCTGTTCTCCAGTGTCTTCATTTGTATAAAATGTTAATACCACCCTCCTCACAGAATCATGACAATTACATGAGACCCCGTCGGTGTAGTGTCAGAAATATAACAGAGTCAAACATATGTGAATTCTCTTCCAATACATACGAATCTAGTCTGAGTAGTATAAATGTTATTAGAGAGTACCATACTAGCTTTGTACGTCTCAGAGTGTAGTACCCTGAGAACTTGCATTAGAACTGGGGACATGAGAGAACAGAAATAAGGGGTCTATTTAAAATACTCCACGCCCAGTGAACCTGTTTCTGGACACAGGATGACCCATTGGATACTCAACAGCCCTTCAGAAACCCCTACTGAAGTTGAAGGTCGAATGAACTTCAGTTCCCTCCCAACTCTCAAAGATTTTGGATCTGTGAATTTGTAACTTTCTCATTCAACAAACTCTTTGAGTACCCACTTTGTGCAGGGATTGCACTAGGCACTAAGGACACAGAGATGATTCAGATGTTTCTGTCCTTGAAAAGCACACAGCTTAAAACACATAACAAAATAGAATATGGTAAGTGCTGAGACAGTGCCTGCTACTCTTTTTAGACACCACAGGTGGGACGGTGTCTGGAAAGCAATAAAGAAGAATACAGAATTGAGTGTGGAATGCTGAGTAAGAGTTTTCCAAGTGGCAAAAAGAGAGAAGGACATTCAAATCACAAAGACAAAAGGTGTGAAGGCCATGACTTATGCCCTTGTACCTTCTCTGCTTTCTCCTCAGACAAGCAGCTGGGACAGCCACAACCACCCTAGTCCATGGCCAGAATGTAGGACCCAACCAACAGAGAGAGCCAGAGGAGAGAGGGAGGCTGTCTCTGGGCTCCTCTTCAGCCTAGGAGAGGGAGAAACTGACAGGAAGGTTTAAAAGGAGAAATATGCCAACAGACTTGAGAAGCATTAGTTAAATCAAGTTTGCTTTGCAGTTTAGCCTGCATTCTTCTCCCTTCTTGTATTCCGTGAGCACATCTTTGCATCTTAGTTTGTTCAGAGAATTGTACAGCCTCCTTTTTTGGGAGGAGTAGGAAAGCTTAGGTAGAGACTGAGTGTATTTCAGACCCGATCTTGTCTTGATGCCTGCTGAACACTGGCCAGTATCTTTGGTGACGAAACAGTAGAGGACCCAGATTCTCCTCCTGCTTTTCCAAGGATCATAGGCAGAATCACAAGATTCTAAGGGGACACAAAAAGAGACTAAAGGCACCCAGAGAACAAGCCTCTGAGTTTGTGGCGAAGGTCATGGTTGTAGACCTGTTCCTCCTCTTTCTCCTGATAATGCTACTGCTAATTATTATGGGGTATAGGTTGTTACAGCAGCAGCATTAAGAGATGTGGATAGAGCTTAAACCATACACAAGTCTACATGGAAAAATAAACTTTTGTTTGAACTGGGTTTGAGACATCCCATGTCTTACAACCATGATGTCAGGGAGCCATATAAGGGCAATTGATCACCCAAAATGCCACATGCCAGATGATCTCTTTATTCACTACATCACCACATCCCATGGACCTCAGGGACACCACAGCTGCCAGGAAGGGAAGGATGTGTGAAGATGGAGAAGGATGGTTAATATTTATAACATATACTACATAAAGAAAGAAGATAGAGGCTCTAGGGGCACCAGATTTCTGTCTCAAGTGAGAAATGAAATCAGAGGGGCTAGCCACCTATTAAAAATGCAGACACCAAGACCCAGATAGGATAAGTGACTCTCCCAAGGTCACTCGGCAGCTAATGTAGGGGCCAAGACAGACCTCCTGAGCCAGCTATTCCCACTGAAAAAGTGAGCTTCCTCATACTTCCCCAGGCCTGCCATTTTGACCCCTAACCATGAAGCTCACCTTGGCTATGATGCGGCACAAGGGAGCCCCCTCCTGGGTCAGGCTGAACAGGTTCCCTGTGGTGGACTCTGTGGTGTAGATATTGTCTGAGGCATCAATTTTTCTCACCAGTTCCTAAGAAAGGAGAGAAAAGTTAGATAGTTACTCACCACCTCTACCCTCTGCTCATCTTAATGGAACACCAGTGGGCCCATGCTCCTAATAGCAACTATGAAATCTACTCCTGCCCCTAGCCACTGTCCCATTGTGAGGGCAATGAGGTTCTAGGCTTTGGGAAAGGTATCAGTCAGGGAGAGGTCTAAGCTCCATTTTAGAGATATGGGATAATTTCAAGCCCTTGGGACATAGGCCATAATTAGCCTTGCCCTGGTCCCTCGGAAAATCAGCTCCCAACATTGATGAGCTCAGCAAATACCATTTTGTGAATCTACTGGTTCTTAATGAGAAAAGAAACCATCAGTTAAATTAACAAACCATCAAATTGAAAACCAATGAGTGGCTATAGCTGTGACCAAAGAATTTGCTCATTTTGAATGGCTATTAGCCAATGGTGAACTCCAGCTGAGTGATGGGTTCAAGGGTTAAGTCAAGAGAAGTGCTCCACAGTAGTTTACTGCTTGAGGGATATTTTTCTTGGACATTTGCTCTCTCCAATAGCTTGCTGCTTGAGGGGAAAGGCCAAGACGAAATAGCAACACTGGGAATCCTGTCAAAATGTGGGTAAGTAGGTGAGGAATGCTATTCTCAAGGCTGAAGAACCTGAGGCTAGTGGTGAGAGGGTCTGGGAATGACTGAACATAAGACCAAAAAGAGAGGTTCAGGAAGGAAAGCAAATGAAAGATTCATTAACAAAAAAGATACAAAGATTACTTCTAGAAAAGTTTAGCTAATTTCTGAGGGAAAGGTTTTCATGTAACTTGAAACCACTTCATCATCAGCCATTTGCCTTGGAGCATGTGATTCATTGATTATAAAGGATTCCTTCCTGCTAATTAATACCAGTAGCTCAAATTTTCTCCTAGAAAGAATGGATGTAGAGACTGAAAAGAGCAACCTTCAAGGGCCTCAGGCAAGAAAGTAAGACCTCCAGACCTGGGTGCTCTGAGCAGCCACTCATGCGGTTTCAGTTGCCAGTTTAAAACATTAAAATGAAATTTATTTTTAATTAAACACTGGTATTATGGAAAAGACACTTAAGAGCAACACTTGGAGCACCTTAGCCTTTCTTTGCCTCAGTTTCCTCATCTATAAAGTGGTGTAAAAATAAGCCAGCTGCCGTGGCAAGTGCCTGTAAGTCCCAGCTACTTGAAGATTGAGGCAGGAGGATTGCTCAAGTCCAGGAGTCCAAGAATAGCCTGGACAACATAGCAAGACCCCCATATCAAATAAATAAATAAATAAAATGGTGTGAATAACAATTTCTATCTTTTAAGGGGGTTGTGCCCATTTTTTAAGGTTGTCAATATATATAAAGGATTTCTAAAGGTAGCTGCCAGGTGGAAGCTAAATAAAATTGGAAAGAGTTATAATTTTGTGATCTTGTGCAGTTAAGCTCACTACACTTTGGTTTCCCTATTTGTAAAATGATTAAAATTAGGAGGTTTGAGGCTCAAGGTAAGTGGCTCTCCCTTTTGTCTTCTTTATTCAAATTTATGAAATTCCTCACACATGCACAAGGTGCTAATCTAGATATAGCAGTCTAAGATAAAGTGTGTATTTAATCAAACTACATTAAATTTAAAAATTATGCTCTAAGTTTTGATAGATGCCTCTTATTAGAAATTCAACAAAATGTAAAATTAATAACCAAGATTTGTCTCTACAAATCCCTGTAATGATCACACTTCTTAGAATTCTTCCCACTGTTACCGTAAGCAGCTACACATGTGATACTAATGCTCACATGAAAATGCAGATTTCATATATTGGGGTCCTGTACCTAAATGATAATTACCTAATGTTCCTGATTAGTGTTTGCACTTGAAGCAAATTAGCATTACATTAAACAATTCAAATCCAATGTCTTTTGCAATCAGCTGCTAATATTAGACAATTTAAGTCTGAGAATAATTTCATGTTAATGTCTATACACATATATACAGTAATTACACCTCAGATATGTCTCAGTGAATCAGATCTCTGACAAAGAAAAGTTGTAAGCATCCTTTACAGTGTAAATCTGGAAAGATATGAGATCAAAGGCTCCACTGAAATCTTCAAGGCCCTAAATATCACCATTTGTCAGAGCTGGAAAGGACCTCAGAAATCATCTGTCCAATCTGCATTTCATAGTGGAGGAAACAGATGTAGACTTGACTAAGGTTACCTATGTGGTCTAGGGAGGAGCTGGGCCCTGACCCCCTGAATTCGATGTCCGATTTTTGAAGGTCAGGAAATCTATCTCCTTCAATGTAGGCAGGGCCTCACCTGGACTAGTGGAGATTGAAGCCTCAAGGCAAGGCTATTGTCCAGCCTCATTAGCAGTTTTTGCCAAATAGGAGAGTGGGTCTCCATCCTGGCTTCCCATCCCCTTCGTATCTAACACTATATGTTGGTAACCTAAGCTTGTGAGTGGGGGCCTTGCAACTGCCCCTCTGGATCTGCCCTGTGTTCTTGCCAAGGCCACACTTCCCCTAAGCTACTCTTAGCTATAACTGAGCACAGCATGACTGTGTGACAGGGGACTCCTCCAACAGGGGACTTTGGCTTGATTCCCTGTCTGAGTCTTTTCCTTCCTCCTTTTCTTTCTCAGATGTCAGACCTGCAATATGGCTTTCCATGCCTGCTTCTGCTTCCTCCTCTGCATCCATCATAGGAATTTCCTATCTACTCCTACCTTAGTATCTGCCTCAAACTGACACAGTCTCTACAAATCAAGGTGTTTTTTTTTTTTTTTTTTTTTCAGGAAATCAAGAAGACATTGGAGAAGTTTCAAAAATATGCCTCACTCAATATCATGAGAAGAGTGGTGAAAGACTGAAAAAAATAAATAAGAGAAGATAGGCTGAGGCTGAATGACAAACATTTTCTTAAAATGCATACTAGGCAGATATGAAACAAAAAAAAATAAGACCTTAAAGATCAAGGAAAAGGGATTAAAATGGGGCTAAGGAGATGCTTGTAGTTTCACTTCTCTGCATAAGGAATTAGAAAAGAAAAAATGTATTTTTCATTGTCTGTCAATCTGAAAAAGAGAGACTGCAACCCAGTGAGATCTATCAGAAAGGAGGTAAACTCTCAAAAAGCAAACTGGCATGAGTTCCTCAGAAGGAACCAGGAAAATATTGTGAGACCTCTCCCTAAAGCTTTGGATAGAAACTCCAGAGTAGGACGTAGTAGAGTAGCTCATCTGTGCAAAGGGGTTACATAAAATGCAGATAGCATTGACAGGATGGGGTAGATTAAAGATGGCTACAAATTCTTTTCTACTTCTTTTACAGAGACATCTCTCTATGAGTTCTAATTCCCCTTCCCTTGAATCTGGTCTTAATGCCTTGCTTGACCAATAGAAGCCAGCATTTGGCAGAAGTAATGTCCTAAGACTTCCACGGCCAGGTCATAAAAAGCCTTGAAGCTTCCATCCAGGCATCTTGGAACTTGGAACACTGTTTTGGGAGCCCTGAGCTTCCATATCAGAAGTTTGATAACTGAGAATGTGATGCTATAAAAGCCACGTGTAGGATCCTTATCAATACTCCCAGCTGAGGCCAGCCTTCCAGCCATCCCTTCCATGGCACCATATGTGTGAGTGAATACCACTATCTAGTACACTATCTAGCCATCTGCCAGCTGAATACCACATCTGTTGTTGCTGCACAGAATGGAAGAATCACTTAGCCAAGCCCTGTCCAAATTACTGACCCTTAAAATCATGAGATATAATAAAAGTAATTGCCGTTGGGTTTTTAAAAATATTTTAATAATAGAGTTCGGAACACAGGAAAAGACCACAGAGCTCAACATGAACTATTCGAAAGATTACTGGATAAACCATCTCAGGGGAAAGTTTTTGGAAGTGAGGATGCAGTATTTCCTTTGTCTTAACAGAACATGCTGGAGAAACGCATGAATTAGGACTCTGAGGGAAGGCACAGAAAGATTGGATGTACTGAAGAGAAGGTAGACAAAATAATAATTATATCCAGGTTTAGATGAGCTGTTGGTCAGATGGGAAAATACCTCCTAAGTGGGAATGTCCAATTTAGGAACATAAATGTGGATAAGATATCTTAGAAATAAAATATTTTGACAGACCCAAAACTTAATTGATTTCATTTCTCTCAATCAGGGAATACAAACATCTAGATTAGACTGTTGGAAAAACAAAAGAATGTGTCAGAAAGTGAAGGGAAGTAAAAGCAGAAAAGTAGCTCAGATCCGAATGCTGCATTCACTCTATGAGTTAGAAAAGGAAAGACACCCACATGAGAAGGAGAGTAAATAGTTAGAAATTCAAATGAGTCTCTCTAAAGGGAATGGGGGATTAACAGAGGGAAAGAGAACACTGGGCACAGAGTTCATTACTGCAAAAAAAAAAAAAGTAGCAGAGAGAAATACTATTAAAAACTGGTATATTCAAAATCTATAGAAAGATGCTATTCTGAGAAGCCCCTGGCAGAGGTAGTGACCCTCATGTACTCAGAATTAGGGGACATCAAGAGTGACCTCAGTTCAGGTATCTGCTGAGGATGATGTCCAAATGCAGCAAATGTGGAAACCAAATGGAAACTCCTTCCAGCAAATAGGGATCATAAAGTTTAAGCAAACCTCTAGTAAGAGGAGGAGACAATAGCCCTCATGATACAGAACTAGAAGAGAAGCACTTGCGTATCTTATGTCAAAATAATTTTTTCTCATTTCACCCTAAAAACATTTTGAAAAATATATGACCCCTTGCACATTTTTAATTTGACAGCTAAATTTTTTTATCATAAGTTTAAAAAACAAAGTTGGAAAGAATGTGATTTCCAGAAAATTGCAATGTTGATGTAAAAAAAATTATTACATCACTCTTTCAAACGTATTCAATAGATTCTAAATACCAAAACAACTTGATACCATCATCATTCACTTAAAAATACATGAATAATCTCTTTTTTAACATTCTGCATCTTTCATTAAATTTGTATTCCCATTTCAATTTTCCTTCAGAATTTAATGTAATATATTTAAGTTTTAAAGTGTTTTATTGATCACCCTTATCACACTTATCATTAAAATTTGAAATGTTATTTCCTGTTACTATCAAGCTCCTTGTTAAGAAAAAAAAAAATTTTCCTGGTTGAGGATTATTATCAGCCCAACTGGTCAAATGGAATAAATATATTATAAGTCTTGATAAATAATTGTAAGTTATAAAAATTTTATTTTTAAAATAAATATATCTCTAAATGAGATGAATGAGGCTTTTTATCATTTTTAGGATAATTCATTTATGTATCAATGATTGAATATTGACTTAATGCTATATTTTTAGATGTAAACTCCAAAAAAATCTTGTTCCCGTAAATCAATAGAGGGGAATGAGAGGAGTTTGTGTACTACAGTGCTTTATCCCTTGAGTCACCTTCTAACTTATGTAATCACATAGCAATCTATCATCAAACACTATCTTTAATAATCTGGCAGTTGATAACTCCTCTAAATTGATCCTCTTCTAAATTGACAAAAGCAAAGAATTGGAAAAGATTTGACTTGCAAAAGCATTTGCTACCCAATCATTAGAAGTGTTCATTTACTTTCTCAATTTCTGGGAAAAATTCCAAAAGTACTTCTCCAAGACTTATCAAATAACTATTAATTACAACCATTACTTTTTCACTTAAGAGCACCTTGAGTCACCCAAATTATTTGGAAAGGATTGGGAAAATCAAAGTATTATTTATTTCATTGCCAATACAATTTTTAATAAAATATTTTTGTTCTTCAAATATGTTTTGTTGAAAGCTTGAAGCTCCAGCTTTCACTTACTTAATTTATGAAAAATACCCACCCTATAACCTAATTGGCAAAGACAGTCCTTTTAGTCAACCCAATCAGCCAAGTCAGAGTTAACTTTTAATAAAGACCTGACTTCATTTCTATTTAAGAAATGTTTCGCCAGGCATGGTGGCTCATGCCAGTAATCCCAGCACTTGGGGAGGCTGAGGCAGGTGGATCACGAGGTCTAAAGATCAAGACCACCCTGGCCAACATGGTGAAACTCCGTCTCTACTAAAAATACAAAAATTAGCTAGATGTGGTGGTGTGCCCTGTAGTCCCAGCTACCTGGGAGGCTAAGACAGGTGAATTGCTTGAACCTAAGAGGCGGAGGCTGCAGTAAGCCGAGATTCCGCCACTGCACTCTAGCCCAGTGACAGAGCAAGACTCCGTCTCAAACCAAACAAAACAAAAAAAAGAAATATTTCTATATGTGTTTCAAGAAATGCAAAAACCTACTGACAAATAATTATGAAGATCATTCTCTACGGGAAAAAAATCCCAAAACTGTAAATATTAAAATAAATCAGACCTAAAATAAAATTTGATTTATTTGTATATGTTATAAAGCCAAGATAAAATAATTTACTGACTTTGTAATAATGCAAAGTAATATATAGCAAACATTCTAAGTTAATAACAAATCTAAGAATATGATTTAAAAAGCACAGTATTCCTTTAGTAAATAGGTACATATGTATTAAACTTTGAGGTCTTTAGGGAATAATTAAATAAGAACTGAGAATTTAAAAAGCACATATAATTCAATTAATTTTAGTAGCTCTCATCATCAAATTTTTCTACGTATTTAAAGAAAAAGAAAGGTATATACTGCTTACATCTAATTAGCATAACTGCTAGCAATTAATTTTTTCTTTTCTTAACAGGCAATAAAAAGTAGTATAAATATTTCAGAAAATATTTTGGCAAAAAGACTTTAATTGTTAAATAATGTGCACCAAAATTTTTTTAAATGTAGAACTTATATCTGTATTTTATCCAATACACCTTGAAAATTTTGGTTGTTCTCCAAAGCATATTATAGTTACATTTAAAAGAATCAGTGTCATTAACTTTTAGTCTTTGGCTCTTCAAAGATACTTTTTTTCCAGCTAATGTCACATCCTAGGGATGAGTGTGAAAAATAGCTGAGAGGAATTGCTTGCATTTAAATATGTGTCCTAAAAAAGCAATTTTTAGTGCTTGATGTATCCTACCAGTGCTCTCTTTGCTTTGGTTTAAGGAGAATGTCCCTCAAGAACCATGCACTATTTGAGAATAAATGGATGGAAGGGATAAAATAAATTGAAAACTTTTATAATCATCCCTCCAACCACACACATACACACACACACACACACACACACACACTACAATATATCTGAATTGAGAAACTGCTCACATTGTGAAAAATACACAATTTTTTTTTTTTTTTTTTTGAGACAGTGTTTTGCTCTTGTTGCCCAGGCTGGAGTGCAATGGCATAATCTCGGCTTGTGGCAACCTCCGCCTCCCGAGTTCAACCAATTCTCCTGCCTCAGCCTCCCAAGTAGCTGGGATTACAAGCATATGCCACCATGCCTGGCTAATTTTTTTATATTTTTAGTAGAGACAGGGTTTCTTTACGTTAGTCAGGCTGGTCTCGCACTCCCGACCTCAGGTCTCCCAAAATGCTGGGATTACAGGCATGAGTCACCACGCCCAGCCAAAATACACAATTTCTAATGGCACATTCAACATAAATATGTATAAAGCATGGAAATAATTAATGGAAGCCTAAGGGTCTTAATGGTTCATGAATGAAGGCTTTTCCTTGGCTTGATTCTCCACTCCCATACCAAGATTTTTGCATGGCAAGGCAATATACTGTAAAATTTGGGATGGGTGAAGAGTGTACCTTTTGGAAAGTAATAGAAAGCCTATAAAAAAACTCAGTATATTATTGGGAAGATCATTTTTAAGAAAGAAAACAAATGAAAATTGAAGATATGGAAATAAGATTTCCTTAAAACTATATGTGCTTGCATTTCTCCTGGGAAATCTTTGGGAACCTGGGGAATGCGGTACATTTGAAATGGTTTGAAGACTACTGGTCTGTCGCTTCAGGAAGCCCAAATCAATGCTTGCTGGAGTGGCAGAAACAGTGTTTTCAGGGAGCTAGAAATTAAGATGTTTTGAATATGTTGAATGGGAAAGAATGCAAATCAAGCAAGTCCTAGTAAAGAAGCTACAAATGCCTGACTTTGCAGGAAAAGGAAAATGGTTCAAATGCCCATCAACGAGAAAGGAGGCATTTTTCCCCTGGTATATGGTAAACATAGTACCACAATTAACCTGTGGTGGACTTTTTTCCCCCAGTGGGTGTATGTTCACAAATCTTTATAGACTATAGACAACTGAAATAAACTGACTGACATCCTACCAAGGCTGCCAGCCAGACCGTCTCAGTCACCCATCCTTTTTTTTTTTAATTGGCTACAGATGAACATGTATCTGTTAAGGCCTTTGGCAACCCTAAGGATGGCATCCTGGGATAGCAGGTTGTCTGAAGTTCCTGGAGTTCTATAGAAATTGAGGATTGGCTTATTTTAACTTTCTGAGAATATATGTGTAGTGCTGTGATAATATTATGTATCCAGTATTAAGGGCTTTTTGAACCCTTTTAATTATGGTTGGGAAAGACTAGTACAAATTGAGAAGTCCTGAAGGAACCCCTCCCATTATTGAAGAGACAGCTTGGACTACAGCTACTGAAGGAAACTTAACCCCCCACACACCGAAATGAGGTCCTCCTGGCTGAGATGAACAGAGTATGAAAATTGAAGAGATTGTACTAACCTAAGAATTTAGGACTTTGGATTATTCCTAAAAGCAAAAGGATTGAAATTTGCTTCCTATTATATTTCCCACTCTCCCGCTGAGCAGATTTTGCTCAGCCATGTTGCCCAATATAGGTAAGTAGAAGCTGCAATGAGATTAAATGGCAATACAAAGATAATCCAAACATACTTGTCAGATGACAAACATAAATATTCCCAAAATTTTAACATGCTCCTATCCCATTTTAAAGTTCCCTGGGAAAAAATAAAGTGAAAGAAAAAACTTAAATTCTTTTCCTCTAGGAATAATCAAAAGTCCCAGATTCTTAGGTTGATACAATCGCTTTGATTTTCATACTTTGTTCATCTCAGCAAGGAGGGCCTCATTCCACTGTGTGGAGAGCTGGGTTTCCTTCAGCAGCTGTAGTCCAAGCTGTCTGTACAACAATGGGAGGTTCCTTCAGGACTTCTCAATTTGTACCAGTCTTTCCCAATCATAACTGAAGGGGTACAAAGAGCCCTTAATACTGGGGTGAAGGGGGTGGGGAGATTTGTTCCTCTGCTCGAGCCCACACGACTTCTTAGTGCTAAAAGAATGTTTCCTGAATTGCATTTCCTAAAACACCAGCATCTCAGAAGAAGTAAATAGGTGCTTTAACAATATTTTTTAAATCTGTGACCCTGAAAGTTGGGAATATGTTGCTTAACATTCTATAACAGATACTGTTCTAGTCATTAGAGATATATGAATGAGCAAAACAAACCAAAATCCCTGCCTGTGGAAGCTGCAGTTCAGACAAGAAATACTGTAAGTGCATGAGGACCTTCTGGAAGATTTGCAAAGCAGAATGGCACATCATAAGACAAATTTTGATGTAAAGAAATAGATTTGATTTCATTTACATCAAGACAGTACAAATGTAAGATCCTGGTATAATTACTAACATCCTAAGGAACAATATTTGAGTCACTAGTTTAAGAAACACATGCTTACAACACTGAACACAAATTAGCCTGTCTTCAGCCAATATACCTCCTGATGTCACTGCTGTCCTGTATGGAAACTTTCTAATGTAAAAAGAAGCCAAAGATCAGCCAAAAATATATTATGAGCATGGTAGACTCAGCCCTTAAGAGGGACATGGGACACGCTGACAGGGAAGGGGGAAAGCACCAGGAAAGGGGGTTATCAGGAAGAAAACTTAATATGCAGATGAATAGAGCACAACACTCTGTGGCCACACACCCCGCTCCCCTACTCCTACCGGGGGTGGAAGACCAATAAGGGACCCATTCTAACAAAGCAGGAGCTGGTCTGCTCAGCTTCCAGGCCAGGCATCAGTGAACCAGGTGGTCAGACCTGGCATTAGAGCAGGGGACAGCTGGGGAAGTAGAAGCACCAGACCAGGAATTTCACCCTGAATATGGTCAGAATGAAGGAATAGCAGAATGGATCCAACTATACAGCCCAAAGCCCAGGGATGTAGACTCCAAGCAAGCCCAGGGAGCTTTTCCCAGACTCAAAGGTATCCTGCCTCTTTGCTGCCTCATAGAAAACACTGATGACTATTTCCAAACCCACTATTTCCAAGCCAAACTGGCTTTCATTCACAGTTCAGCTTAACACCGCCTTTTCAGCTCTTTTTGTTTGTTTGTTTGTCTGTTTGTTTTGTTTGTTTTTTTCAGACGAGTCTACCTTTGTCACCCAGGCTGGAGTACAGTGGTATGATCTCGGCTCGCTGCAAGCTCCGCCTCCTCCGCCTCCCGGGTTCACACAATTCTCCTGCCTCAGCCTCCTGAGTAGCTGGGACTACAGGTGCCCGCCACCATGCCTGGCTAATGATTTTGTATTTTCAGTAGAGACGGGGCTTCACCATGTTAGCCAGGATGGTCTTGACTCCTGACCTCGTGATCCGCCCGCCTTGGCCTCCCAAAGTGCTGGGATTACAGGCATGAGCCACCGCACCTGGCCCTTTTCAGCCCTTTTAACTGAACCTGGCACTTTCAGGAAAGTGGGCACAAAAATGGCATAAAAAGCAACAGCCACCACCTGTACCCCTGCTCAGAAGTTGCTCCAGGTCTCCCTCCCCACCACTAACTCCAATATTTCTTGCTCATCACTCCCTCGACCTTTTTGCCCATTTTGGTCCCTGTGTCCCTTGCGTCTCTCTGAACTTGATGGTTGATCACTGCCTGCCCCTGCATATGATTGTCAGCACTAGCTCATCAGCTCCAGGTGCCTGCCCCAGCACTCTAGCCTGTGGCCCTTCCTTCCCTTTGTTCCTGTCAAGACATGGAGAGTGGCCCTTGAGGACCTTCCTATGGTTGGGGTTGGGGGTGATAATACTCAGGGCCAGCTGCCCTGACATGGGGGCCTGTGGGAGGAGTGGGAATCAGGCAGGACCAGCATGTGAGTCAAGCCAGAAGGGCCTGCACCAAACCAGCCAAACACTCAGGAAGGAGAGAAAGCAAACCCTGGGCTCAGCAGAGAGGCTGAATTTGGAGAGGAGCCGACATGGAAAGAGATTTGTTATTTGTGGTAGGCTTTTATTTGGTGGTGGGAAAAGAATGGCAAATATGTAACGCAATATTTCTGTAACTATGAATAACCATAAATACCTTTCATAATGAAAACCTTATGGAATCTACTTTACTGGGAGGTTTTTAAAATAGCAAAGGGCAAGGGAGGGAAATAACATGTATTTAACCCACACTATGTGCTAAACACCTTCCATATGCCTTTGCTTAGTACTCAAAATTTTCTTCTGGAGAAGGTTTAACAATTTATACAGGAGGAAAAAGAGGCTAAGAGAGGTTCAGGAACTTAACCAAGGCTCCACGGTGAACCAGTTTGAAAGTAGATACTTCAGGCTCCAAATCCCTCCCTCTTTCTGGAATCAAGCACAAGCCTGCCTAGAGGCAGGGGTTAGACTATATGATCTTTCTAGATTCTTCTTTGTTGTCAGGATTTCTAGAATTGGCTTATTCCCTGCAGGTGCCTCAATTCTGTCAGGATAGTAAGGACCCATTGTGTACACTGTGAACACTAACTCAACAGAGAAGATTGAGGGTGATGGGAGTAATACTGAAAGTGTAATTGGGAGATGCTGGGCTCTACCACCATCTTGCTGTGTGATCTTGGATAAGCTTCTCCCCACTCTGGGCTCCAGTTTTCACAGCTGGAAAATGCAGAGTTGGGTTACGTGCTCGGGAAGCCTCAGCCTAGCTCTGACAGTTTTGTTTCACAAACACTGGAGTTGACTTTGGTGGTTTGAGTAGGATGTTTCCCACTAAAGTCCACATCAGTATCTTCCCCAAGCCTGGCTCAGCCCCTCTTTCTCTCCTTTCCTCTAAGGGTCCACACACAACCCTTCCCACAGCCCAGCCTGCACTGACCTGAACCTCCTGTGTCAGTGCCAGCTCCAGCAGCTGGCCAAAGTGCTGGCCCAGCATGCTCAGGGTCTCACTCACGCAGGCCTTCATTGACTTCAGGACATGCTCATTCTCAACCTGAAGGCACCTGAAGAGAAGAAACCATCGGGTGGGCCAATGGAAGGGGCATGTGGTCAGCCCAAAAATGTCGCAGGGGCCAGAGCTGGACGTGCTCCAAGCCTGGTGTGTGGTGAAGACATCAGAAACTGGGAGTCAGAGATAGAATATTCCACAGCTGGCTCGCCGCCTGGTCTCTTAGTGTGCAGAGATGTGCTGGCCTGAGATGAGGACCCAATCCACATCACCAGGAAGAAAGGCCATCAGAATGTGGAAAATGTATACCTCTGGGCTTCTCCCTGCAGAATCTGCCATCACTGCAGCCAGGGTCTATCTTGTCTGTGACGTTGGGGTGGGAGATGGAGGGGCAAAAAGCTTCCAAGAGAGGTGCCAAGTGCCAGGTATTGCTAGTGAGCTCTGTAAAGGTGGATGGCAATGCCTGTGGCCCTTTAAGAAATGGCTGCCTAGAGTGTGCAGAAAGTCTTGAGAATTTTCTTCCCAGACAAGAAAAACAGAGGGTGATCAGGTTCAAATTTACCCCTGTGGCCTGACAGTGTTCCACCCAGGAAAGCAAAAGACCTCAGGGAGCTCAGGTTTTATCTTCAGGATACAGGCTCTGGGAAGGGTGAAGAAAAATGTCAACAACACACACCTGGGTGTGCATACATGTGAGGCTGAGTTTGTGTACATATCTGAGTATAAACATATGGATATTTATGTGTGTGAAATATGGAGGAGAGGGTGTGAGTATATTTCTGTGCTGGTCCAAGCATGTGTTTATATATCTGTATATGAGAAAGTGAGTGTCTGTGGGTATTGAAGTCTACGTGTATGTCTGTGTAAGGGTGTGAGTATCTGCTTTCACCTTGCCTTGACTTTGGGGACCTGTGGGTCTTCCCAAAGCTGTGGAAAACCTTTTCCTTGTTACCACCTCCTAGAAAATCCTCTTTCTGTCTATGCCCAGGCCTTTCCTCTGCCTTTTACCCTATCCCTAGGGCCTGAATATGGGGCAGAAAATTTCAAGAGCATATTTTAAGATTTCTGACAAAAGTCAGAAAAAGGAAACTCTGAAACCACCACCAGGCCTCCCATTCCCATTCTCCCTCTAGGAGAAGCTACCGGCCCCTTCTCCTGCCAGAGGTCGAGCGGGCAGACCCTGGGAGATCCAGGGTCCAAATTTACCTCTCTGTGACTGCCGAGAGTTCTGAGCATTTCTCCATTAGCAGTTTCTCAATCTGTAAAAAAATAAGTCCATTTTATTCAACTCAGTAAGCATTAACTGAGGACCAAGTGCTATGCTGAGCACTCAGGGGCATTAAAAATGAAGAATCAAGTAATGTGACTTGGGGAACAGGCACTTAAAATATAACACAGTGTGATACAGGTGGCTAAAGAGATCATGGTAGGCTGCTTCGGGAGTATAAGAATATGAAACTGAGCAATTATTTATGCTGAGGAAGCTGGGAAGCTTCAGGAAAGAAGGGGCATTTAAGCTGGGCTTTGAAGAATGAAGAGAAGTTTTAATGCCTGCAAAGCTGAGGAAGAGAAAGTTTGAGGCAAAGGGCAAAGCACTAAGGTGAAATGAGAATGATGAAAGAGAGAATTAATAACAAGGGAGATTTTTAATGGTTCACTTTGGGCTTTGAGAAGAAGATTCAAAGTCATGGGCTGTGGAATCAGAAAAGCTTAGATTGGACCCTACTTATTATACCATTCACTGTGTAACTTTAAATAAATTATTTGGCCTCCTAGAACTCCTGTTTCCTCTATAAAATAAAGATAATACTAACATTTTTAATCAATTGCTTTAAGTGTTTTGCATGTAACAATTAATCTAGTCCTCACAACAACTTTATAAAATAAATTATATTATTATACCTTTTAGGATGAAGGAACTGGAACACAGAGAAGTTAAGCAACTTGCCAAGGTCCACATAGCATAGCTGACATTTCAACCCAAACCATCTGGCATTAAAGTCAACAAATTTAACCACTGCACAGTTTCTCAAAGTAGTGGCACCTACCTCACAGGTTGTGCAGGTTAAATGAGATACATGTAAAAAAAAAACACCTAGCACAATGTCCACCACATAGTAGGCACTCAGTAAAGGTTCTACTCTCTTTCTTTCCTCCTTTACTGGAAGGGGAGAAAGGCCTCTGGAGCAAAAAAGGTTCAGACAACACATGATTCAAACCCACTCTTCTCTAAAGCATCCTGACTTCCAGTTCCCGCCACTCCTATCCCAGGGCAGCTGACCTGGCCCATTTCCTTTGAGGAGTTCCTGCTGACAGCACTGTACTCGCTGACCATGGAGCGGGCATGGCAGGTCAGACGCACACTCATGCTGTGCACCCGTGCCCAGCGGTCCTGGGCCAGCTTCTGCCCGATCCTGCGCAGCTCTGTGCTGATGACCCAACCCCGTTTAAGCAGCAGCTGCAGGGGTTCTCCAGGGCCAGGGCCACCTGCCAGGATAAGGTCACCCTGTGCATCCTCTTCCAGGCTGATGGGCTTCGCCTGCAGGACGCACATGCACTCGCACTCGGTCATGAGCTTCAGATCTTCCATCCAGCGCTGGACTGAGTCCACTTGCATCAGGTGCAGTCTGCAACCAGGAAACAGCACCACAATAATTATCAACACCCCGTGATTTCCAAAGGTCTCAATTCCAGGCCATCTGATATTTACTAAGCACCTATTAAATGCTTAGCAGTGTCTCTCCTATTCATGCATCTTGATATTCTCAGTCCTTTCTCATTCTCTTCATCTTACAGATAAGTCTGAAGCACAAAGTTTTAAGGGCAGATGACCAGACTAATAAGCAACAGGCAATTATGTCTGACAGAGTAGCCAATGAACTTTACAATAAGAGGGAAATGGAAGGGTGAGGCAGGAGTATTGCTTGAGGCCAGGAGTTCAAGACCAGCCTGGGCAATATAGCAAGATCCCATCTCTCAAAAAAAAGTTAATGGAAATAGCCTAAATATCAAATAACAGTTATGCTAAGTGAGCTATAGTATAGCTATGATTATGTAGTATGAATTTGTTTAAAATGATGCTTTCCAAAAGTTTATAGCTAAGAAAAATGTGTGCGCTAATAGAGTGGGGAATGCAGTATGCAAAAATGGAAATGTAAACACACAATTATTACAATAATGTTAGAAAGCTCCATCTAGGAAAAATATTTAAAGGAAACACATTACAATGCTAAAGGCTCTTAATGGGTAATATAACTAAAGTCTTTTTCATTTTTTTAACTTTTCTCTAGTTTCCAAATTTTCTATAGTGAGCATATATATTACTTTTGTAATGGAACAAAATTAACTTTATTTAGTACAACAGCATGAGAACATAGATTAGTTTCTAAGATCTTAATCAAATAAAATGCAGTCTAAAATTCACTGAGCCAAGTAAAAGTAATATCAGATCATTGATAAAGCATCGTACATTTGTTGGGTCCCTTATATTTCATATAAGTGCCAGGCACTGTGGGAAAAGCAGATACGAAGATATCAAGCCTCCATTCTCAAAAAGCTTTTGATCTGCCTAAAGAATCAAGATAAACTTACGAGAAGTTAAAAGACAATTGTTATGTGTCAATTAAAAGTCAAGCTTAAAAACAAAACTAAACTAAAAAGACAATAACAAATTTCACCATCATTTCACAACAGAAGACATGCATAACTAATGACTAAGGCTGAGCGCAAGTTCTTTTGTCTTTGGCTTGACACAGTATTCTGATTAGTCTTTCTGCCACTGATCTTACCTGCCTCAAACATTCTTCACCTGTCACCAGCTCATTCACTCATCTAAAAACATCAGTACCTACAAAATGTCAAGTATTGTTCTAAGACCTAGACTGTAGCAGCAAACAAATAATCACTTCTCTAGCGAATGTTACATTCAAGTGAGAGAACAGTCAATTTTCAAAATAAATGAGCAATGTATGTTGCAAGTAGCAAGTGCTAGGAAGGAAAAGAACATGAAAGAAAGCTAGAGAGTGTTAAGGGCGGATGGGGGAGTAGACCTCGCAATTTAAAATAAGAGGATCAGAGGAGGCTCATTGAGGAAGAGACACTTGAGCAAAGACTTGAAGCACACGAGGAAGGATGCCATGTGGATATTTGAGGGCAAATTGCTCCAAGGAGAGAGATCAGCAAGTGCAAAGGCTCTGGAGGCAGAAGTGTCCTGAGATGTGTGAGGAATAGCAAGGAGGCCAGAGTAGCATGGGGAAGAGTCAACTGGGGTGGAAGATCAGTTGAGAGCAATGAGGTGGGGGTTAGGGGAGTAGATCCTATAGGGCTGTGTTGGACAAGATGGAGACCTGGCTTTTATTCTGAGTCAGTATAGCAAATAAAGGGCACCAATGAGGCCAGCCTGGTGAAGCAAAGGTATCAAGTAGGGTTGAAATTATAAGGCAGACTCCAGTTATCAAGGTTAAAAAATCATGTCTTCACGTTTGCAGTTATTTAATGAGGAGGAGGAGGACTTTCTGAAATATGCAACCATTTGACTACAGGCTTTTAAATGTAATTTTTAACCACAAGTCTTATGTTTAATTGTGAAATTGAACATATGATTCTTTTAGGAAATGCTTTTTAAATCGTTTTTAAAAAATAACCAATGATTTTTCTGTCTCTGCCTCCCTACATGAAAATAGCTATTACATTTTGCAGAGAATTTGAACGTATACATATATATGCATATGTATGTGAACACATATGTATGTAAATACATATGTATATGTTTATGTATACTATGTATACAGACACACACATACAGAGAGAGAAGAGACACCCATTAAATACAAAATCACAGCACCCTACTGCCAATATATCCTTATGAAAACATATTTAATTTTACATTAAGTAGAATCACATCTCATGTACTCTTTGATTGCAGACAACTTCTAATCTTCTGTATCTTATTATCATCCCCTTATATTTGCCCACCCCTGCCAACCTCAGCCAACTAACTTTAACCTAGTAAGAATCATTTTATATTTTTCTCCACACTCATGCATTCTTACACACTTTTATCTAAGTATATATACATTTATAAGGTTTTCTGACCTATTGCTTGTTTTGTAAATATGACCATAATATATACACATCTTGCTGCATTTTTATTTTCTTACTTAACTTTGAAATCTTTCAAGTTATCTAGCAGAATCCTAAAACATTCTTTCCAATGTCTGAGCACTATTCCATATTGTGTATATTCCACAACTTATTAAGCCATTTTCCCATTGCTGGGCATTCACTTTTTGTTCAGCTCCTGACCTTTATAAACAATGCAACATTCATACCCTCATGCATATGTTCTGACACATCAGAACCTTAATTCTAGGGCATAGATCCCCAGTAATAGAATTGTAATTCAATAGATGTTGCCACGTTGACTTTCAAAAGCCCCAATGCTTCACATTCCCCTAAGAATGTATTAGGACTTTCTACATAGATATTGAAATATGTTTCTCCCCTGCTTAAATCCTTCAGTTGAGCCCCACTAGACCACCATTCCCTGGATAAGTCAAAGCTCCTGAGGCTAAAATGAGAGAGCTTCCATGATATCGCCACAGTCTCCCTTCCCACACATCTCCCTTGTCCATCTTCCCCAACTCCTAGCGCCCCTGCCACAAACACACTCTACACCTCAGATACATTCATCCTCCCTATTTCCCGAACATACCACTCTCTTCTGCAATCCTCTACAGCCTTGAACACACAGCTCTCCCTCAGATTAGAATCCTCCTTTCTTTTTCTCTACCTGGCAAGTTTCTACTCACCCTGCAAGACCTGGCTCTTATGTTACCTCCTCTAGAAAACTACAGCCAGAGCTCATGAGCTCCTCCTCAGAGCCCCTGCATCCTTCAATGGGGCACTAATAACATTCTACTGCAATTAGTGTGTGTGCCTGAACTCCCCAAGTCCCATGGGGAACAGTATCTTGTGCATGGCTTATTGCCAGTGTCTGGATATATCAGTTATTCAGAAAATGTATGCCCATTGATGAGTGGCCAAATGTCAGGCATTTATTGCCATAGGTCTGTACCTATGCAGAGACTTTATATGCTTCCATCACACAAGCTACCCAGAGAATACCCTGAGATTGACACGATGGGAAAGGAGTTATTAAAGATGGAAAAACTGTGATTATTGTGTTCTAAAGACATAGAAACGGGAGGCAAAATGACCTAGGGGCTTTTAAGAGGCAACAAATGAACAAGTCACTTGCACACTGACTCATTCACTGCGTAAGCACTTTGCAGTGGATATCTGTTACACTATCTTTCCAGCATCTTTTTCTCTCTCTTCTTTCAATCATAAAGACAAGTTTCATTAGCTACCTCTTGGGATGGCTACCAAGGCTGCAACTTTTCCCTCTTCTTTGCTAAAGTCCCCTCCTCCCAAACGCAGGGGTGATCCCTGGCCATCTGTGGCCACGTCTGGACTGTGTTAAAATGCCCCTGGAAACAATTGGTGCTTGATCCAGGGGTGGGCTTCTGAACCAAGCTGCACTAATCCAATTTCTTGCCCCAAATTGTAAAACGTAGAACCAAGGGTCATACAGACACGAATTATTGTACATGGGACATGTTAACAATGGCAACTTCAGTTGTTCAATGAGAACCTCTAGGATCACTTGGGGAGTAGACAGACAGGTCCAATAGTTAATTTCTATTGCTTGTAACTAAAAGAACATTTTCTAAGACAAGAGTGCACAAATAACTAAATATAGTTGAGTTGGTGTTCTTCTCAGAGTAAAGGTCTGCTTGGAATTCCAAGAAGAGAACTCCCCCTTTCCAATGGAGATCAGGGGCAGGTGCCTGGAGGAGGTGGTCATACCCTGGGTAGGGTTTGGACTTGTCAAGACAGTGAGAGCATATTCCAGGGTGGGGTAGTCAAAGGGGCAATAAGTAAGTCTCCTGCTCTAGAGTTGTACATTCTGGAAGAGAGGGAACCATGATAAGGAAAGCCAGAAAGGTACACCAAGGCCCTGATTGTGAGAAGCCTTCAGTGCCAGATTAGGGGCTGGCCATTTGCACTGAGAGCTCTGAGAAGATACTGGAGGGTGGCAGGGCAGGGGAGGTAGGGATGGGTAGGATTGGAAAACAGCCAAATCACAGCACCTGGCACCACCACCTGGCTCAAAGGAAACCTGTGTGCTGGGGCTGCTCCCCGAGGAAAAGCTCTGGCATCCTCTGAGTGGAGGCACTCATACCCCTTACCTCTGGCCTGTAAGGGAAAGAACGAACCCAACCCCAAAGCTGTGGTAGAGGTAGGAAAGGAGAACAAGGCCCTAGGAGGCCAGCTCAGACCCACAACTCACATTTTTGTCAAGCCCTCCACCCCAATGCACACAGGAGGTGTATACTTAGTTCTTGTTTTTAAAGCTATGTAAGAATTAAAAAGAAAGTGAGATTTCAGAAGCTGTGTTAATTAAACTCCTAATCGATTCAGCACTCTGCTAGTAGGAGAACTGGAGTGACAGAACTATTGATTTCTTCAAGCCCTGCGTGCTTGTGCCTACCAGTGTCTGTGTTTGTGGATATGAATCCATCTGGGTGCCTGTCTATATTATCTGGATGCCTGTATCTGTCTGTGTGTCTGTATATCCCTATCTGCACAAATATATGACTATATATGTGTTTACAGGACTTAACTCATATAAACTTGATGATTAAAAACTGGGGGTGGAGGAGCTTGAGCGTGGGTACACTTTGTGAATCATTTCCAAAGAAAAGAGCATAGAAAAGGGAGAAATAAAGAAACTTTACAGTGGAGAAACCTGGCAGTCACTATTTTAACCAAGTGATCAAGTTTAACCTCACCAAGGATAAGGCATGTTGCTAGCACGTACCCCTGATAGGATATGATAAGAAGTGCACTTCATCCTGTAGCATTCTTCCCCCAGGACACGTAGCCTCAGTCTCATGATGAGAGAAGCAAACAAACCCAAACTGAGGGACATTCTATAAAACACCTGACTAATACTCCTCAAAATGGTCAAGGTCATCATAAACAAAGGTGGACTGAAAAACTGTCATAGAACAGAGGTGACCAAGGAGACGTGAGGACTAAGTATAATATGATATCCTGGTGGAATCCTGAAACAGAGAAAGGACATTCATGAAAAAAAACTAGTGAAATCTGAATACAGTCAGCTTTCTATATCTACAGATTTTGCATATATGGTTTCAACCAACTGCAGATTAAAATTATTCAAAAAAAAGATACTAAAAATGTCACACATAAAAAACACTGTATAACAACTATTTACATAGCATTTACATTGTATTAGGTATTATAAATAATCTAGAGGTGATTTAAAGTATACAGGAGGATATGTGTAGCTTATATGGAAGTATTAGGCAATTTTATATCAGGGACTGGAGCATTCATGCATTTTCGTAACCGTGGGAAGTCCCAGAACCAATCCCTCATGGATGCCAAGGGACAACTGCAATGTCTAGAGTTCAGTTCATAACAATGGACCAATTCTGGTCCTTTAGTTGTGACAAATGTGCCATGGTAATATAAGACATCAGCAATGAAGGAAACTGGGTGTGGAGTATATGGGAACACTCTGTACTACCTTTACAACTTTCTATGAATCTGTAACTATTCGAGACCAGCCTAGCCAACATGGTGAAACCTGTCTCTATTAAAAGTACAAAAAAAAAATTAGCTGGGTATGGTGGCACATACCTGTAATCCCAGCTACTCGGGAGGTTGAGGCAGGAGAATCACTTGAACCTGGGAGGCAGAGGTTGCAGTGAGCAGAGATCACACCACTACACTCCAGCCTAGGTGACACAGTGAGACTCCATCTCAAAAAGAACAAAAACAAAAAACAAAACAAAACAAAACAACAAACAAAAAACAAAAAATCCTGTGAGCCCAGACTGGCTGGCTCTCTGGTTTTATATCATGAGCCTCATGCAGGGAAGACCTGGAGAGCCCAAGCTCCAGGATGGTAGGTGAAACCTGGCTAAAGAGCCAGGAATGGAGCCTTCCTCAAAGAACTGGGAAGTGGAAGGAAAAGCTGTCACCAGTCAAACTATGGGTGGAAGTTGTTCTCTCAGGGGAAAGGAACATGGCTACTCCCAGTAGCTTTGTCTTCCAGTTGGGCCCCCATCATCTGTCCTACAGCCCACCAGTGGCTGAATCCCAGGTGAGCCTCGTGGACCTGAGCCTTCAATACCTAGCTATGTCAGGGGACCCTCCCTCTGAGGTCCCTCATGACGGCTCATAATGACCCTGCTCCTTCCTTAACCACCTGAACAGACAGGCCTTGAGTCACAACTTCCTTGGGACTGAGTAGCCTATTGTACTAGAGTCTGAGCACAAGGGGGAAGTATCCAGACACAAGCAAACAAGGCCTGCACACTGGCATAAGGGTAGGAAGAGCTAGCGCTGCTTCTCATAATCTGTGTGAACTTAGGCAAGCTGCTGCTTCTTTTTTTCCATTTTCTGAAATTTTTATTGAAATATAACATGTACATAGAAGTGAACACATCATAATATTGAGCTACAGCTCAATACATTTTCATAAGGTCAACACATCCATGAATTCAGCAACCAGATAAAGAAACCCAACTATTACCATTGTCCCAGAACTCTCCCTTGTGCCCCTTCTGGTCACTCCCCAACCAAGGTAACCCGTATCCTGACTTTTAACAATCTAAGTTTGTATTTTGAGTAAGTTTCTTAACCAGTTTGAGCCTCAATTTTTTCATCTATAAAATAGATAATAATAGAGGTTTCTGCACAGAGTTGATGGAAGAATTAAATTAAGTGATGAATGTGCAGGGCCTAGTACACTGCATGGCACAAAAGAGGATGCTCAAAAATGTTAGTTCTCTGTGCTGCCCTTCCCCATATAAAACACCTCTGCACATGTTACAATAACTGGAAATATAATAATGACTGGAATGTATTGAGCACACCCCATGTGTTGAGCACCACGCTAAGATCATGTCCTTTGCAGGGACACGGATGGATATGGAAGCCGTTATCTTCAGCACACTAACACAGGAAAAGAAAACCAAACACTGTACATTCTCACTTATAAGTGGGAGCTGAACAATGAGAACTCATGGACACAGGGAGGGAAACAGTACACACTGGGGCCTGTCAGTGGGGTGGGGGGAGGGAGAGAATCAAGATAAATAGCTAATGCATGTGGGGCTTAACACCTAGGTAATGTGTTGATAGGTGCAGCAAGCCACCATGATACACATTTACCTATGTAACAAAACTGCACATCCTGCACGTGTATCCCAGCACTTAAAATAAAACACAATAATAAAGTAGATGAGCAGAGAGAGGGATGAGGCAGCCTTAACATAGGCAGATGGGGAGGATCATTTGCATTTGCCCAAGCAACAACTTGGGGCTGCTATGGGCAAAGGAAGATGAAAGGAAACTGTGAGCCCCTGACCCTGCCTACAGCTCGGGGGAGGAGGGTGGGCAAGAATGATGAACTGCCAAGATATCATTTCTGCTTTCAGGCCAAACCCACACAGGGCTGTCCAGCTGCAGGAGTTGCCTTTCATGGTAACAGTCCTAGAAATGAAGACAGACAAAGTGCCAGTGGGGGAAAGCAGAATCTGGTTTACTTTAAGAATGAACTTAGGCCAGGTGTGGTGGCTCATGCCTGTAATCCCAACACTTTGGGAGGTGGAGGTGGGAGGATCCCTTGAAACCAGGAGTTTGAGACCAACCTGAGCAACATAGTGATACCTCCATCTCTATAATAATAATAATAATAATAATAATAATAATTAGCTGAGCATGGTGGCTCTTCCCTGTGGTGCCAGCTACTCAGGATACTCAGGAGGCAGAGGCAGGAGGATCACTTGAGGCCAGGAGGTCAAGACTGCAGTGAGCTATGATGGTGCCACTGCACTACAGCCTGGGTGACAAAGTGGGACCCTTTCTCTTAAAAAAAAAGTTTAAAACAACTGTTATGTCTAGAGATTGTTTAAACAGCACCAAATCTGTCTCCCCAAGCAGCAACCAGACATACTGAGAAGAAAACATAGAACAAATTAGTAAGCGCGGGAATCCCTGCCTCCCCCTACCTCTACTCAGTGGCCAATCCCCAGGCCCCATCAAGCAGGTGCATGTCACTTATGTCCAGGGCAGGGAAGACATTCAGAGGCTCTGGCCTATTAGCGGCTGAAGGAAAAAATGGGTTGGCTGCTCAAGAACCCCCAACCAGCCTGACTTCTCCCAGAATGCTTTGCACCCAAGTTGCTCTCATTTAAACTGAACTACTGTGTTAATAATACTGTTGTGTTTAGCTAAAAAAAAAAAATAGAATTAGACAAAAAGCAGTTCTGAGGTCACAGTGAAATAAAAAATTTAAAAAACCACCAGTAGTAATAACTTTTATTGAACTTTTACAGTGCCTCAAGAGCTGTGCACTTATCATGCATTATTTTATTCTCATGACAACCTTACTCAGTTTACTCTCTTATTTGCTCCATGCCACAGGTGAAAATACAGAGGTGTAGAAAGGCTACACGACTTAAGAGAGCCAGAACTCCATGCGGGCAGTCTGGCTCCAGAGACTGTGCTACTGACCACACTATTCAGCTTCCCATCTGTGTCTCTCCTCCACCAGACTTTGAGACATCCTCAAAAGTAGGCATTGTTTGATTCATCTCAGCACAAGTCCTGACACACAGTAGTATCAATAAATATGTAATTGAATCAAGTAAGACTGAGACTGCCTGGGAGACGAGCATTGTATGCCTTGCCAAGCCAGCTTATTTGAAAAAAAATATTTTCCAAACTTGCAAGGAGTTACACAAGTTGGGCAAGAGTGTCCTGGACTGGCACATAGGAATCTCCCAAACCCATCCCATCCTCTGCTCTGGAATCACATTTTAGGAGGTATGGATTTTGTCTTTGGCTAGGATGTCAGACAAAGTATAGGTGAGTTCCCAGCCTTGTGGCAAAAGTTTAAGCATTGGGCAAGTAACTAGATCCCACAAAAAGTGTGATAACAAAGATTTTGAAATACTTGAAGCTGATGGCATTAGAACCATAGAAACTTCTCATCCAAGGCATTTTTGCAAATGTTCCTGTCTTCCACTAAGCAATGCTCTGGTTGGGTAGAGCTTGGACCCTTAGCAACCGTTATCCCAATTCTCAGAGCCTGGCCTGAATGTAAAGGTGAACAGTGCTCTGGTGAGTTGTGGGTATATATTTTCAAGCCCTTGAGGAGTGTCTGTCCGAACATGACACCAGGAACAAACATAGAGTATTCTCAACCAGTTCAACAAGGTTTAAAACATTAAGCAGTGTCTCTCAGGCAATCCCTGGTCAACTTAATTCAGTGAAACACTATTGACACCGACAATGTTTCAGGCCTTCTTCTGGTGATCCCTGACCCCAGGAAGCTTACACAGTCTAGCAGAAGAGACAGACAGCCCAACTTCAGTCTCATCCCATCATGATGGGTCATGAGGCTCGCTCAAGTGCATCTTAGAGTCCCCAGAGTTCACCTCACATATGTTCCCCCACTCCCCCCGCAAAAGACTGGTTCAGCAACCCCAAGGTGGAACTGAATGATTCTGATACCATTTATTCCTTAGCAGCCTTACACTAGGCATGACTCCAGCTGCCATGCCATGCCACGTCCACCCAGCATGGCTGCCATTCCTTCCAGTGAATGTCATGCTCTCTGGACTCCACAGGACATCTCAGACTGTTACAGTCACCACTTCTTCTCTTACTGCTACCTCTCCTAGTTACCAGGGTACCACCACCAGACATGCCGCTGGGTCTTCTAGGCATCGTGCAGATTTCTGTTGGTTACCACTGCTCCCACCAGAGCCTAAACTCTACAGCTGGGTTGCCTGGATTCAAATTCCAGCTCTGCGACTTGCTAACTATGTAACTTTGGGCAAGTTAACATAACTGCTCAGTGCTTCAGTTTCCTCACCAGCAAATGGTGAAAGATAGTAATAACTAACTCCTGGTCTTTTTACCTGATGGGTTAAAGTGTTAGTCTCTGTTAGAGCAGTTCTAATAAAGCCACCGTATCATCAAATCTTTTTTACCTGAAAGTCAAAAACATGAAGAAAATTCTGGAAAGATGGCAGTGGCGGTACATATTTTTCCAAACTCTTCAAACCCCCACATGAAAACTGACAGAGCAACTATATGACAATCTCTGCCTCATGAATAATATTTATAATGAAACTAGATGATAAGTTATCCCCACAAACTTCAAAATACTAGCAAGTGGGGACAACCCACCAACAGCTGTAAGACCTGCTCAGTATCATGTATTAGACAGTTTTCATGCTGCTGATACAGATATATCCAAGACTGGGTAATTTATAAAGAAAAAGAGGTTTAATGGACTCACAGTTCCACACGGATAGGGAGCCCTCACAATCATAGTGGAAGGCGAAAGGCACATCTGAACTGGTGACAGGCATTATAAAATCATCAGCTGTCGTGAGACTTATTCACTACCATGAGAAGAGTACGGGGAAACTACGCCCATGATTCAATTACCTCCCACCTGGTCCCTCCCACACAACACATGGGAATTATGGGAGCTACAATTCAAGATGAGATTTGGGTAGGGACACAGTCAAACCATATCATATTATCTTATGAGAAGATGAAGAAAGAAGCAATAAGGTGGCATCTGATGAACATGAGAAAGGAGAACCCAAAATAGCTCTGGGTATTTACTGGAAAGCACAGTACAGGAATTTGAGAACAGTAGCTGAAACTAGAAGGGGATTTGCCTTTCCAATATAGCTGAGTACAGGGTGTTTTATGAACTCTCAATACTGACCCACCAGGAATCTCTTCTACAACAAAGCACCACATTAAGGAGAAACTCCTGGGAGTGGAATCCAAATTCAGTGCGACAGGGACGACAGAGGCACAGGAACAAGATATTTAAATCAATGTGAGGGAAGAAAGCAGAGCTAGGAACGCTCAGAGAGCAGGTCATCATATTTTTGGACCCTATACTAAAACAAAAGAAGGTAGAGTTCTATAAAGTTAGAATAGGTTTCCTGAACCCTGCCTTCTTCTAAAGGTCCATGAAAACTAATTTCACTTAAAAACGAGCAACAGAAAATTATTGTAGTCTCATCCCATATATAGTTATTTCAAAAAGAGAATAAAGAGCAGAATAATATCTCTACAATGAGAAAATGCCAGAAAAAAAATGTACTCTTAAAACAGATAAAACTCTAACAAAATAAGCTTAAAATTTTGAGGAAATTATAAAAGACAGGAACAAGAAACATACATTCTCGGGAAGGAATTAGAAATAAAGAGGGGAAAGTCATTTTAGAAACAAAGACTAAACAAGAAACACATAAGATAATGCCTTTAAAAATCAAATGCAAAAATGAAGAAAACTTTGAAAATGAAAAAATGAAGAAAGTGAAACCCTGTCTCTACTAAAATACAAAAAAATAGCCGAGCATGGTGGCAGGTGCCTGTAGTCCCAGCTACTTGGGAGGCTGAGGCAGGGGAATCACTTGAACCCAGGAGGCAGAGGTTGCAGTGAGCCAAGATCTCACCACTGCACTCACTCCAGCCTGGGCGACAGAGCAAGACTCCATCTCAAAAAAAAAGAATTTGAGAGAAAACAACAAACATTAAAGTTAGGTAAGAAGATCCAACAAACACACAATGTAAGTTCCTAAGGAATGAATTCAAAGCACAGAAACACGGTAAATACTAAAACTGTAAATCAGAAAACTTTTAAGTGGGGGAGGGGAATTAAAACTACACTTTGAAAGAACATACTACATACATGAAAGCAAACACGCAAGACATACTCTAGTAAGATAGTAAGATTATTGCACAAGAGAAAAGAATGAGAAGGAAGGCAGGGAGGCAGGGAGGGAAGAAATTGTTTGTGCATCTAAAAATAAGTGCATGTTACCCATAAGAGACAGAAAATTGCGCTATCATCAGATTCTGAGAGAAATACTTTATACCAGAAAAAGTAGAGTTACATATTTAAAATACTCAAGGAAATAAAGTGTGAGCCAAGGATTTTATATTGAAAGTCATATATGACTTTCAAGTGTGAGTAGGAACTCTCAGCTCTGATGACAGAAGTGATGTTGGGCAAAAATCCTTCAAGAATGATTAAGAAGATAAAATCAGTAAGACTTGGACACTGATTCATATAGATGATGAATGAGAGAGAGTGAAGAGATGAGATGCAGATTTTTTACTTGAGCAGCTGAATGGATAGGAGAAATAAATTTGGAAGACACAATGATAGGTTCAGTTTGTGACATGGTGAATCTAATAGACCTACCATCTCTTCTTTTCAAGAAGTCCAGTCCCTCTTACTGGACTGTCCTCTCATAGAACTTCATTCTAAAACCTTCCAGGCACTCCCAGCATCCATACAGAGTACATGGCCGACATACTGTCACAAGTGTCATCCTGAATATTCTCACAAGTTTCATTCATTCAACAATATTTACTTAGAGTCAAATAGGTGCCAGGAACTGTTCTAGCTACTTAGGATTTATTAGTAAGCAAACAAACCAACATCTCAGCCCCTGTGGAGAGTACATCATAGCAGGGGAAAACAGACAACAATAATAAATATAATAAATAAAAATGAATACAGTATGTTAAAAGCAGATGATTTCTATTAACAAGTAGCAGTACAATAAGGGGTACCACAATTGTCTTGTGGAAAGCAGGGAAGTAACTGCCACTTTAAATAAGTGGTCAGAGCAGGGCTCATTGAGAAGCTAAGATTGAGCAAACACTTCATGGAGGTGAAAGAATTAGCTGAAATATGGGTACTGAGCATTGCAGATGGTCAGAGGCTAGCGCAAAGACCTTGGGAGGGAGGATGCCTGCTTTGTTTGAGACACAGTATGGAGATAAGTGTGGCTAGAGTAGAGTGAACAACAGAAATATTAGTAGGAGGGGAGCTCAGAGAAGGGGTTAGGCCAGATCACATAGAGCCATGGAAGCCATTGTAAGCACTTTGGGTTTTATTCTGAGTAAACAAAATATTTCCCAGGTCCCCCAAGAACTCTTGCAACCAGATGTCATCTAGGTCCATCTAGCCCATTCTCTATAACCCAACAGGAAGACTCTCTCAGTGAGGGCTTTATAAAAACAACACATAGATGACTTTAGAATGACTTAACCTCTGCTATGCAGTGAACTATAAACTGTTTAATAAACAGCTAATTAAACCATAATTATTTATGTAACAAGCTATAAATAATTTACAGCATGGTTAGGCTATTCACTTCCCATCCCTCCGCACCAAGGCTCTTGTGAAGACCCAGTCAAATGCGACTAAAGGAAATGTGACTACTCTAATCTTGTTCATATTTTTCAATGTTTTCATTGCTCTGCTTCTGATCTGCTTCTGAATACCACGCTGAGCTGCGTCAGCATAGGCCCTACTTACTGTGCATCAGGGGTTTTATGTAAGTGGCAGGCAATTCTTCATCTCTCCATCCCTAACCACTCCAAGTTCACATTTCAAGTGTAAATCCTGCCCCAGTGTTTGGTGCTGAGCAGCTTGCAAGATGGGCGGATCACGAGGTCAGGAGATCAAGACCATCCTGGCCAACACAGTGAAACCCCGTCTCTACTAAAAAAAATACAAAAAACTAGCCTGGCGTGGTGGCGGGCGCCTGCAGTCCCAGCTACTTGGGAGGCTGAGGCAGGAGAATGGCGTGAACCCGGGAGGCGGAGCTTGCAGTGAGCTGAGATCCAGCCACTGAACTCCAGCCTGGGCCACAGAAAGAGACTCCATCTCAAAAAAAGAAAAAATGTTTCTAACTTGCCACTGACCCATCTATGCAATACCAGAAACATTGAGAAGGTTTTTGCTCCTTCAATGGGCTCCGCAAAATGCCTCCTGTGCCCACCTGCAGTGGAAATGCCCCCTTTTCCTCTGAGCTTCTCTGTGTTCTCTTCTGTCTCCATGCATTAGTCCTCTGCTCCAAGCTGCAGCAGCAGAAAAAGTTTTCAGATCAACATTACTCAGAAATCTCCATTTTTCACTCTTCATCCTACTCACTTAATATTTGGTGTTCCGTATCATTTTCTGACATGTGTTCTATATCATTTTCTGTTAATTAAACTGTTCAGTATAATATAGTAAGAGAGTAAATCCTATGGTATAACCCCAGGGGTCCTGGGGGAGGCAAAATGAGACCCACCAACCCACCTTGAAGCTAATACTGAGGGTAATTTGTGACATGGGCATGGATTATGGCACTGTCAACACTTTATTACATCCATTTCTCCAGGCTGTGGTCTTCTCTCAATTGGTAGAAGGGTTTGAGGGTAAAGAAGAGACTTGACTATTCTAACAAATTATTTTTAATGTAGCATAGTTCCAAGCACACTATGAAACAAACTATCTCTTGAGTATCTTCTGCATAGCAGGCACATATCAAGAACTTGCACATATGATATCTAACTAGTATTTAGTAAAATGCTATTTATTACCCTCATCTTACAGAGGAGGAGAAACTGAGACTCAAAGAGTTTTTTGCACCTCGTCAATGACAGTGCCAGATTTCAGTCCAGTGCCTGACTCCAAAGTCTGTGCTCTCAGCACCTCCGCAGTCTGTCCAGAACCCTAATGGAACTTGTTGTTATTTCAGTTTCAGAAGGCCAAGGAACATGAATTTAGCTCCAGGTAACTGTTTCCACTCCTAGGAGCCAATGTGTACATCTGACAGCTGCCTTCTCTTTGATGACTCAGAGCCCCATCTTGTTAACTGTCAAACTCCAGCATTGTAGATGCCCTCTAATTGAGAGAAGACATTATTAACACTCTCTGATCTTTCATTAACTCATGAATGACTTATTTTTTAACCTCTAAAAATGGTATATGTGTATATCCGTATTGCCAGTATATGTATGAGAGTCATTATGATGATATAAGCCACAAGAACACCTGATTAGGAGCCATCACCTGTGCCCTCTTCCCACTCCCTCCTCTTGATAGCTGTGCGCCCTTACACATGACGCTTGTCCTCTCTGAGCCTCAGTTTCCTGGCCTCCTCATCCACCCCCTTATTTCCAACCATTGTCCCAGCCCTGAGTTATTTCAGTCTCGCTACTGTGATTTCCAGCCTCCCAGGTTTTGCACACGCTGGTCCTTCTCTCCACTTCCTCTTTACCTTGCTGACTTCTACACATCCTTGAAGTCTTGACCTAATGTCTCTTCTGAAGGAGTCCTCTGTGACTCTTCAACAAGTTTATGTCCTATGTGCCCCACATGTCTGTAGCACTCTGTCTTTCCCCTGATCTACACTGGTCTCAATTGTTTAACAACTTTCAATTGTCTGTTTCACCCCCTAGACAAGGCAGGGCAGATCTTGTGTCTGTCTTGTCCTCCCTACATGCCACCATGCTACATGCTAAACTATCTGCAAGGCACTAGACCTGACACACCAATGATGCAACTGGTTTATATGTATGGAACTTAATTATATTTAAACATTTATCAAGTGGGAATAATAATAAGCTATACTGCTGTCCTGTCTCACTGGGTTGTGAGGGTCACAGAGATAAAATCCATAATCATTATAATGGCACTAACTGAGGATGGGCCCTTGCCAATTATCATGGGGACTGATTCATATGTATTATCTCAGCTGGTACCCTGTGAGGAGGGTACTCTTATGATCTTACTTTTACAGATGAGGAAACTGAAGCTTAGCAAGGCCAAGTAATGTATCTGACATCACACAGATCACAAGTGGCAAAGTTTGGCTCTAAACCCAGCTCATCAGTATCTAGACTGTATGTTCTTCAGTGTTACGTTAAACTGCTTTAGGCTGCACTCTGTTCCAACATCATGTGCAGTACTGTCAGGCAAAATTTATAAATGCATTCCTACACACACACATCCAGCTATTCCTATTGTTTGTCATGAATTTTCATGGCAGTAACATGGGATTTGATGTATAGACTAAAAATGGTTTAGTTTTGTTTTTTCTATTCTGTTCTTCTCCCTACTTTAAAGAGAGTATTTTCATTTGCCAAAGTGGACATTTAGGAGAATTCACAGACGTAATGTGCCCATTCCCATCCTGATACCTCTGCATGGTTCTGTGAAGTGCAGGTGAGTGTATAGAAATCACCACTAGAGGGTTTCCAAGAGCCAGTCTCTCCACCATCTACAAGGCTCCAGAACTCTCCATCAGCCTCCAGCAACCATTTGGGTACCTTGCCTCCACCATGTCCTGGCTCCACTCCCAAGCCTCAGGCTCCTAAGGAGGATTCTCTGTTTTCAGTTGTAGGCAGACCCAGGGACAAAAGATCCTTCACCTGGGGCTGCACTGGCAGCTCTGCCCTCCAAAAGGGCCCACAGGTGCAAGAGGCCAGGAGAAGTTGCCTGTCTCAAGTCCCACAGCCAGTGCACAGTGGGGCCAGGCCTGGAGACCTAGTCTCCTGGTGTTTTCCAGGGGCCTGCTCAGAACAATCCCTGTTCTAGGAGCTGAGGCTACAAAGTTGAACAGGAGAAAATCCCAGCCTTCATAGAGCTCAGCCAAGACCCAAACAGGAAAAAAAAAAAAAACCAAAAAAAAAACACCAACAATTCAATCTGGTTATAATTATAAGAGTAGTTGAAGTGTTGAGTTCCAGCAAGGAGTCAGGCAGTGTCTAAGCCCTCTCTATACATTATCCCCTTTAAGCCTGCCCACAGTCGTGTGAGGGAGGTACTATTATTACCCCCGTTTACAGATGAGGAGACTTTTGTCTGGAGAGGCCACATGGTGAGTAAATAATGGAGCCATTACTCAAACTCGGGCCTCTAGAGTTCAGAGCCTCAGCTTCTATCAACTAAACACCACACTACCATCAAGAAACTATGAGCAGGATAGACTAGGATCACAGAAGACAGAGGACCTGACTTCGCCTGGGAATATTCACACAAAGGAAGTGACATTTGCCCTGATTCTTAGAGGAGAGGAGTTGCCAGGATGACAAAGGCAAAAAGATTTCCACATAGAGGAGGCACCATGTACAAAGACCTAGAGGCATATAGCCAAAAAGTCATATGGCAAGAAGTTTCACTAGACTATAGCATCAGGGGCCTCTGAGGGAGGGACCAGGAAGGGGTCTGAAGAGAGAAACAGGGACTAGTTGATCAAAGACCTTGAATGCCATGCATGATTAGGGACGCGGATTTAATCTCAAAGGCAACTTGGAGCCACCAAAAGCATTTTAGAGCAGGGAAGTGACAACAATTGTGCAAAGAATCAGTAAAAAATGAATCACAGCCAGGTTGAATCCTAGGCAGGAGAGGAGCCTGTTGGGAAATGATAGTTAGAAACAGACAGAGAAGACAGAAGCCTGAATTACGGCAATGGCATGGGATAGGAAGATCTGGGAGGGAGAGGATAGGATATGCGGGTGAAGAAGAGGAAAGAATCGAAGTTGACTCCCCTGGTTTCTCTTGCAGCTGCCCTCGCTGAGATAGGAAACACATCCAGGGAGGAACTGTTTTCATTTGGTTTGATTACAGGGTGTGGCCCCTGACAAGTGGAGAACACAAGGCCACAGCAGAAGTGGAGGTCAGGCCTTGCAGAGGGGCCATCAAAGGGGGCCCCAGCTTTCTCAGGAAGGAGACTGGACCTGGTGAATCACACATGGCCCCACCACAAGCCCATCTAATACCAGCCACGGTCACGGTGCCGCCACATAATAAGCGCTCTTCTCAATTTTGGGAGTCTAGGGACTGCAGCTCATTAAGTTTTGGACTGTGTTAGTGCTGAACATCCCATAATTGCATAGCTTGCCTGACTCTCTGTCATTAGCTCCCTGACTTTCTAGGCTCCACCTCTCCTACTGGATTTGCTGCTTGACCCCACTATGCAAAGTCTGGTTAAACAGAGCAGTTCTGGCTGTGTGGTGGGGGTTGCCTGCTGCCTGTGCCCCTCCCAACTCCCAGTGGGTCAATTGTCCTCAGCCATTAACTTCGAGCTGCCATCTCACTATGCATGAAATCCTTCCTTTGCAAGTATGAATGACAGATCCTATTACACAGAGGACGGGAATTAAAAATTGAGGTCAAGGCAGATGGACTGGCAATGAGTCACATTCCCTTCATGATGGAAAACCACCACAGTCAGGAGCTTGTAAGGTCCCTGGCCAAGGAGCTGGAGGGCTCAGGGGCCAGGACTCGGGTTCGATTTCCTTAGTGTCCACAGTGAACTGAAATCTGAAGTTGATGCTATTAAGATTGTCCCATTGCCTGGAGAGCAAGGAGGGCATCCAAGACCGTGAACGTGGCTCCCAGGAGTCCTACCCAGCTCCCAGAAGTTGCCTATTCCCCAAGTAGCTTTGCTCATTGCATTCTGATGGAGGCTGTCCTAAACATCTGGAATGAGGGGACTGAGTCCTAAAATTTGGGCTTTCTGAAGTCTAGCAGACTCAAACACAAAGCCAAATGCAACTACAATCATCTCCACATACCAGACTACAGGCCAGATGACTTTTTTCTAAGCTGGAATTATCCAGGGTGGAGTTGGGGTGGGAGAAGGGAGTAGCAAAGTCTCATACCAAGAAATTGCAGTATGAAACAGTATTCTCCATACAATATTTCCTCAGGGGTATTCCAAAGTCAGAAGAAATTAACCCACCCAACAAAAAGGGAGGATTACCAACTATAGTGCATCTTTGATGTACCAAGAACCTTCTGCTCCAGGCCTCATTGTGGTTTGATGATTGGAGATTGCCATCCTCATTCTACAGAAGGAGAAACTGAGGCCTAGAGGCATTGTATAACTTGTCTAGGACCTCATTGTTAATAGTGGCAATAAAGCTAAAATTGATTGAGTACTTATTACGTTCTTGGCAGTGTGCTAAATGCTTGATTCAATCTTAATGGCTTAATTAACCCTCACAACAATCCTATGAGATTCCCAGAACTGAGATTTGCTAGGCAGGGTGACTTGGCCAACATCACACAGTGAATAAGTGGAAACAAAAATACAGGCAATGTAAGACCAGAGCCTTGTTCTTTATTATTATGCTATGCTCTTTGATGGTTTTAGCAATTTAGCTAATACTGAAACCCTCAAATACAAGCTGGAGCTCTTTCTGCTATGCAAGACTGCCCTTATGTGACATACGATTGCCTTTTTATAGCTTATGATCATATAAAGATGATGGAGTGTCTGGTCTTTTTTCAAACCCTTGTCTGGTTTCTTTCTGAGGAAAATTGGGGTGCATGTTTTCAACATTCAGGACAGAACTTCTGGCCCTGGCATAAACATCACAGACCTCTGATGAATTTGTAGCAGCATCAGGGAAGCCCAAAAGATCATATAAGTAGTGACACAGTGGGGAGTGATCCTCATGGGATCTGCCTAGGGATCTCCTTATTCCCTCAGTGGCCTTGCCCTGCCTCTGCCCTTGCCTTGTGGACCACCTCCTTCATTCCCCAAAGCCTACCACTGGGAGAAGGTAATTGTACCTGACCCCTCAGAGGCCAAAGAGAACAATTTTCCCAGCTCAGAAGATCTGTGCCCTGGCCTCCAGCTACTGGTACTTGTTGCTTATTCCCAGCTTATCCTGCTGATCTGGTGTCCAGTGTCCCCAGAACTCTAGGGCGAATAGTTTTTGGAAATCTATGCCTATTCTTTTCTTGGCTCATTTTAATTTCTTTTCCTTTAGAATGGAACTTTAAAAGTCTTCAAAGTCTGGAATTCTCTGCCTTACTTTATTCTACCCTCTGTGTGACGTGGGGAGTTCTCTGTAAAGAAACAATTTACTATACCCGAAACATTTGGAAGTGACCTCCAAAACGTACTAAGCACCCCAAATGGGCCAGGCACTGGGTCTGTGTGCTAGGATTACAGAGGAGAGATGTGAGAATATGGTCCCCATGAGGGCAGAATCGTTTATTGCACAGTGACACACTCCCTCTACCTACAACAGCACCCAGTAATTCATAGGTACTCTGTAAAGGTTTACTAAATAATTGTAAACAAACAATTATGGCTCACTGTGCCACAAATGACATTTTGAAGTTAACACAGAGGGTTAGAGGAGCACAGAGTAGAGATATGTAACCCAAACCAGAATATCTCAGTAGGTTTTCCAGGCTAGTCTTTAAATGATGCCCTCAAATTTCCCAGGAAAAGAGTTAGTATTGGAAGAGGATAGAGTTTCAGACGGAAGAAACACCATGTGCAAAGAAGTAGAACCATGGACTCATGTGTTGGGAAAAGGGCAGGTTGCTAAGTGGAGCCAGAGGGGTGGAGGTAAAGTTGAAAATGACTGGCTCAAATTTTGCAGAATATTAGAATGCTAGGATCCATGGGTTTATCTGTATTATATTCCATCAAGGCAGGGCACCCTAGGCCACTCCACAACCCCACAATAGAATACTTCTCCTGGATATACCAAGGGGCTTCTATAAAACCTGAACAGGGCACATTCTCAGATGTGAGGAGGACTCCCAAACTACTATGCCTTGAAATGTCCCAGCCACAAGGCAAACACTAGACCCCTTTGCACATTTCACAGGAAAGAATGAGAACTTGTTTTAGCAATGGGTTTGTTTTCCTATCCCTGTGGCACTAACATGGGTTATTTTTGTCCAAAAAAGGGACAAAAGCATTCAAAACTCACTCATAGACTTAGAATGTTAAAGCTAGAAGGGTCCCTGGGGATCTACCTTCTCATCCTCAGATGAAGAAACTAAGGCTCAGGGAGAGAGAAAAATTGTCAAAGAACATACAGAATATTAGTGGAAGGCTGTTCCCTGGCTCCTAATCCATGCTCCCCACTGCACTGTGCTCTCCTGCAGGGGATTTGATGATGAGATTGCAAACTTTTTTCCAGTGAACTTAAATGCAAAGACTAAAAATACTTCTTAATTATTCTTCATTAGAAGAAAACAAAGTCTCTTCAACTCTCTCACTCCTTCAACCAATTAAGTCTTTGGCTCCCACTCAAAGGGAGTATTTAAATTAATCAGGATAAATCTCTGGCTTACCCTTTCCCTCCAAACGGTAATTTTGTACTGAAAAAATGAGAATAGCTTGCTGGAGACAGAAGAGTGTCTTAGAGAAAAAACACAATCCAATCTATTTAATTTAATTTCTCACCATCACCTGAGACTCCCTAGCCAAGAGTTCATCATTCATTTATCAAACATCTATTAAACATTTATTTACTCAACAATTACTTATTGAGATCCTACTGTGTGCATTCTAATCATAGTCAGGAACATAAATATGAACCAAATACGAATTTAGCCCTTAGGCCCTCAGGACATTTATCCTTGAGCAGAAAAGATGACATATACATAAATCGTTATTGGCCTACCCCAGGCTTGGCTCAAAGTAAGTTCTCAGTCCAAAGTAAATCTCATTCAAATGAATGAATGAAATTGATTTCTCTATTACAGATAGTTGCTATGTGACAACTCCACTGAAGTGGGGACACAGAGATTCTAAGATTTACTGAAGGCTGAGTGAAAGCATTAGCTTAAGAAACACAATCCAGGTGAGGCAGGACTCCAAAAGGTGGGGAAAGCAGCCTGAAGAGTATTGTGACAGCTACATTCCCCTCTCTGGGCCTCAATTTCCCCATCTTATAATGAAGGGATGGCATGGATGCACTCTGGGGAAACTCTAGCAACAATACCCAATGCCTCTATGATCTCGGTTCCCAGCACTGTACAAAAGTATAAATCCAGTCTCTCCTCTTAAAAATAACTATTGAATCATTGTCCCTCTGCCTTCTCAGGGTCACACCCTGTGTTTCTGTGGATTTCTCTTTGGAAATGGGAGAAAGGATGGAATTCAAGTCTAGCTTTGATTGGCCTTCTTTTCAGCTTAAACAACAGAAAAATATCCAATTATCCCATTCACAATTATAGTCTGCACATCGCACCACAGGCATAGAAAATGACCCAGCAGCAGAAAACTGGCCACAGAACAGAGGTGCACATATGCAAGCCATTATCTGCATGGAGACAAGCTGGCCTGCAATGGCCCCCACTGGCTCAGGGAAGCTGGTTATCTCCCCAGCTAGCCATGAGCAACCAGGAGGTTGCCTGCCACAAGCTGCAGCTGCATCCAGTCTGGGCTCATCTCACACTCCAAGCTGAACGGAAACCATGTGAAAAAGTGTTTCACTCACAGGGAGAGGTCACAGATGAAAGCCCCCAAACTGTATGCCTGTTACAAATCCAGGCCTGTTCAGGCCAAAAGAGAAGTTAGTGAATAATGACTGAGTTCCATGAGGGCAGGAAACAATGTCCAACTAGGTCACCAACATGTCCTCAAGCACACGGCACCATACAAAGCAGATGACCTGCACTCCATAAATATTTATAGAAGAACTTTGTTGAAAGCTAATGAATAAATAAGTACTTGCATAAATGAGTAAATGATTTGTTTATGGAAAAGACAGAGACTGGTTAGAGTATTACTCAGCACTCAGGTTTAAGCACCACATAGAAATATGTATCCTAGCTCTCTACCTGTCAGCTCTGTTCTTGAGCAAGTAACTTCACCTCCTTAAGGCTCAGTTCTTTCATGAGATAGACATTGTGATGTGCTGCTGAGATTCCCCTTTTTGGCAGGATTTATTGTCCCAGATGCTGGGAGTATCATTAGCCAACAGCCTTCAGCTTTCAGGCCCTCCAGATGTTCTTAGAGCCACCTCACCTAAGGTCACATCCTTCCTAAAGATGTCTAAAAGTTTTAGACAAAATAAATGTAACAGAGTTTATTTGAGCAAAAAAACATTTCATGAATCAGGCAGCACTCAGAGCCCAGAAGAGGTTGGAGAGCTCCTCTGAAGCAGCATGGGTGGCAAGCTTTTATGGGGTGAACACAAAGGAGAACAAAGAAAATGCATGTAATGATTAAAGGGGAAAGATCCTAGTTAAAGGTTAGTTGATTTCTGATCAGTACAGTTTCTAGTTTCATTTTACTGTTGATGCTGGGCTTCAGTTTGCTATGTAGAAACCTAAAGTATTGGAGCAGCCCCAGCCTAATGGCTTCCCAGTTTAAAATATTTTCTAACACATTCCAATGACAGATCAAGGTGGGACATGAAGGCCCTGGACATTTTGGCCAATGGACAACAACTCCAATTCCAAAGCTCCCTGCGAAATCAGTTGACATCACTGAGCCAGGTTTTGCAGCTCAACTTCACCTTCTGCCCAGTCGTGCTTCCTTCCTCTCCCTTCCACAGGCATTGATCCCAAAGATGGTCACTAAAAACCACGCTGAACTCTAAACCCCACCTCAAAGGCTGTTTCCCATACAACTCAACCTATGACCTCTTGTTTGCAAAATATAGATAATAATAATTATACACATAGGTCATAGTGAAGACTAATAGCTGTGTGGAGTACCCAGCCCATAACAAGTACTTGAAACCGTAAGCCAACTTTATTATGGGGGTTTGCAAAGGCCAGCCTATTAATCACCTTGACTCTTCACTTTCAGAGAGAAAAATTCTAAATGCCATAGATGATTTGTGTGCTAGATAAGCTATAGAAGGAAGTGGGGAAGGAAGGGGACATTTGAACCCAGCCCTGTGTGGACCCTGGCCTCCAGCTTATACCCCAGGAGCCTTCCCATAAAGAAAGTTAAACCAAAGAACTGGGTCATCTGGATCCTGGCAGAATGTGAAGGCCAGGTTGTGATGGTGGAGGGCACAACCCTGGGAGTGTGAAGCCTGGGTCCAACACGCTGACCACCATGGCTATATTCCAGCAGCACCACCACCATGCCCAAAACCAACAAGAAGATCAGCATCCCGGATGGAAAGATGGGAGGCCAGAGGAGCAAATGAAGACCAGCTAGGGACATAGCAGCCACAGTCTCCTGCTATCCAGGAAGCTCACCTCTGGCCCCTTCACTGCCACAAATAAATCTTTGACCACCCCCCAGGGAGGTACTCAGACCAGAGACTGCATCGTTTTCACTACCTGGGGGGTGGGAGAGAGATTATTACTGTTATTTACACCAGCAGTCCCTACCCTCGTCGGCACCAGGGACCTTTGGCACCAGGGACTGGTTTAGTGGAAGACAATTTTTCCATGCAGGGAGGCTGTGGGTGGTGGGTATTACATTCCCATAAGGAACATGCAACCTAAATCCCTCATGCGAGCAGTTCACAGTAGGGTTCATGCTCGTATGAGAATCTGCTGCCACCTCTGATCTGACAGGAGACGGAGCTCAGGCAGTAATGCTTGCTCTTGCTGGCCACTCACCTCCTGCTGTGCGGGGCCCCGGTTCCTAACAGGCCAGGGGTGGGGACCACTGATTTCTATGACCTGGGAAAGTGAGGCTTGGGTACTACAAAGCACCCTGAGGCTCTACAGAGACCTTCCCTGCTGGATTCAAGCACTTCTACTACCTTTTAAAGCAGCTGTCACTGCCACTATGTTGAAGAAAACACAGGTGCATAGACAGCTTAAACAGTCACTCAAGGTCACAGAGCTGGTAGGAGGTGAACTGGGATTTGAACCCAAGTCTGATTCCAAGGTCTACATGCTTTCAACCACTTAGCCCCACATATGAATAAACACCTCAAGTTTAAAATTTTATTTTTTCTAGTAGATAGCTAACCTTCACTTGCCTTGAGTGTCGCGAATGGCTAGTGCATATTAAAATAATGTTCCTTTTAAAGTGTGTTAGAAAGTACGACAGAGTCTTGCCTATGTGAATATTGTCCTTGAGGGACATTTTCCCTTGGGAATTACTTATCCATTTATTCATTCCTATATATTTTATAAATCATTTAAAGCCTATTTGTGGCAAATCATCCATGTGTTACATCCAGGATATTGGGATATGAGTAAAAATTGTTGTTTCTGTAGTGCTAGGTCTTTGCTAAAGAATGGAAGAGTGGGAGGGAAGAATATGGGAGCCTAAGAATGAGGACTCTCATGTTAAATTAGGACCTCACATCAGTGCTGTCCAGTGGAAATATAATGCAAACCACTTACATAAATTTAAAATTTCTGGTAACCACCATAAAGAAAGTAAAAAGAGGGAAATGAAGTTAAATCTAACAATGTTTTCTTCAAAACAATAAATCCAAATATTATTTCAATATGTCATAAATCTAAACATGTTTAATGAGATATTTTGTGTATTTTTTCATACCAAGTTTTTGATATCCAGTTTTTTTGTTTTTTTGTTTTTTTTTTTTAACTGCAGCACATTTCAGTTTGGGCTAGCTATATTTCAAGCGCTTGATTTGCCATCTGTGGCTAGAGGCTGCCATATTAGTACAATGCAAAATCATAGGAGTGGGTATCCATGTCTACCCCTATGGGGTGACCAAAATAGTCTGATGGTATCCTGGAGATATTGCTGAGTAGTATTTACGTTTTCTTTCCTATGGCTGGGTCTACCTGCTTTCTAATCTATTACTGTTATTTCCTCTTCTTGTGAATCCATGTTTTAATCTGTTTATGCAAGCTTCCGATTTATTTCCATCTTAACTTATAAGACCCTTAGGAGTTTTCTACATTATTTATTTTAGTGGCAAGTAACTATGTAAACATGAATTAATTAATACTACCTGTGAAGAACGAAATATTTACTTATTAAGTAGCTGCTGGATGCTAGACGGTACACTAGGCACTTTGCATACTTCAATCTTTTTTCTTCCACTTTCTATATATTGGAAAACTGAAGATCCAAAAGTTAAATACTTGTCCTAGGCCACATAGCAAGTAAGTTGCAAAACTAGGAGTTTCTGACTCCAGAATTCATACTCTTTCTATCATATCACTGTTAGGAAATTGTGCATTGTAAACTTTAAAATACTTGTGATTTGAATACTAGTTCCCTGGTCTTCACTCTGATGCCTCAAGCATAGGACCAACTGAAGGACAGGTGATGCTAAGTGGTAAGGATTAGCTAGTACAAAGGAGTTTATGTTTACTTTTAAAAACTCCTAGCCTGGTTGATTTATCTACTTCCTAGGGATAAAAATCACTAGCAACTGTTATCTTGAGCTTATCCTGTTAACTGTTGTTCAAAAATGCATAACTTGTGAAAAAATTTTATAAAGACATCTTTAATTTTTTATTTCTTTGGTATGTGTTTAGGTATGTTTTTAAGGAGCATGTTTACAGATACATGCTAAATGAAGACACAGCTAGACATTGTTACTGTCTGATTACATTGAAACTGTATTAAAATAATAAAAAACCTATATTAAATAATAAAAAAAAGAGATTCCAAGAGTAGTGTCTTGTTCTTTTGCTTATTTTATTGTTTTTAAATATGAAAGCATCCCAGGAGACTCAGATACAGAGCTGAGAACCACCACACCCTGTCAGACCACTTCCTGTCACTCATGCCAGTTCAGCAACGGATCCTAACCCCTGGGCTAGGAGGCTGTTGCTCCTGACCTCTACTCTCTCCTAGGAATCCACATCTAGAACAGCCTTTTGTGCTGCTATTTACTCACAATGGTCTCAAATACCAATAGCCTCACCCATACGATTTACCCAGGCTGCTGGATGCTTCCATGCAACATGGCAGTACTTGTTTATTTTTGTGCACTGAGGTGAACAATGGCACTGCAAAATAAAATTAAGTTTCAGTGGAACACAACAGAAAGAAGTCAATTATCCAGCATGAATTATTTATCTGGAGACAATAACCATGATGTTATTCCCCACAAGAGAGGACTCTGCAACTTGGAACAGGAGAAAAAAAGACGTGACTGCTACTGTCTGCCTATTACGCTGCTTCAGATTGCATCATAGGCAAATTAACACTTCTGACATCCTGTAACTACATATGCGCCTTCTCTGTGAATGCGGACCATGCATAGGCCCCTAGAACATACACAATTAACAGATTGCTAGGTCCAGGGATTCTATTCCCCCAGTGTTCTGGCTAGGCCTGGCAATGCTAGGCTGTGAACATATTAAAGGAAATACCACCCTCTCTCTGTTGCTCATCCCACCCTATCAGAACTGTAAGGATGAAGACATTGAAGAAAAAAAAAAAAGATTTCACAAGCTACATGATGTTAAGTCAGTCTGGGGTCTTCTTCCCAATGGATTTGCTGTGCAAGATCAGTTAGAAATCATGCCTTGCCTCCTAGTAATTTGATTCCTAAATCATTTGTATGTAATTTAATTTCCTGTGACTTTAAAACTTCTGAAGAGGTTGGAAGTGGGAGAGAGAGAGGGAGAGATATAGGTCAGTGGTTCTCAGGGGCCTAAAATGGCCCAAGATCTGATCTTTGTACCTCATTCTCTACTCAGAGCACCTATTCCTCATGGGAAGCAGGAGAAATTAGCATTGATTAAGCAGGTCCTATGCTCCAGGCAGAGGCTTCATACACATAATTTTAAATGCTCCTAAAACCCAATGATGCATGTATAAATTATCCTCATCTCATAGATGAAGAAACTAAAGCCCAAAGTTATGACTACTATGTAGCAGAACCAAGAACCAAGCTGGAGCGTTTGCACTCCTAACCACTGTCCTAAATGTCCCTGTGATGATGGCTTCCTCATCCCCAGCACAGGTTCAGATCTGACCATACCAGGACTGCAAGGGGATGTTTAGAGGGATCCCAAAGCCCTGTAGCCAGAGCTGCTGCTATCCACCTGGCTACACAGTTCCCAAGCTACTCTCTGGACAGGGGAGACTCAGGCTTCACTTCAACCAGGATAGTTTTACTTTTTCCTGGTTTAAAATATTAGACTGTTGAGAGTGTCTGTCTATGATTTCTTTTTCTCACTCAGGTCACTTGCTGAGGGTTAGGGGTCAGGAGAAGGATTTCTGGAAGAATTTCCCCATATCACCTATGTGAAGAGCTCCAACACACAGCAACAGGCAGTCAATAAGTAATGACTCTGCGTATGTAGCTCTCAATGTGTGACACACACTTTGCATATATAGATTTATTTAATCCTCACATTCACTCTAAGAAGAAGGTGCTATTATTACTTCCATTTCTACATGAGAAAAGTGAGAGACAGATGATAGGGTTCAGGAACTTGCACAGACCACATAGCTAGTGAGAAGTATAGCTCAGCATTGAAGCCAGGCAGTCATGTGTCCAAAGCTGACCCCACTTCCCCGTCTCATGAAAGGCCATCAGCCATTCCAGGCTAAGGCAGGCCCCATCTTGAAGAAACCACATACATCCTGACAGGTCTGTATCTCATCATCTCTGAGTTCCACCTTAGAGGTGCTGTGTGCAAAGATAATTGGACCCCCAGATGATGTCTTATTCTTGGCTTCCAGCTGCAGAGGAAATTCTGAGTGGCATTTCTAACCATGCTCTGAGTCCTCAGGAACATGCATGAATTGCATATCACATCCTAAAACCTCTTTATAATGATGGCTTTGTGGGAGCATATCGGTGTGCACACAGAGGCTAAACCAGTTCCAGTAGACTTTTAACAAATAATAATTTTTTCTGATTTTAAAAGCAACACATACTCCAAAACAAATAATAACCAAACAAACAATATTGAAAGCAATGACATAGTAAGATGAAATCCCAAGTAATTCAGATGGAGGGTTAAGGATAAAGGTAAAATGTCAGTGATACATGGAATATGTAACACAAAACATTACAAAATAAAACAATGGCTTAATAGTTTTACAAAATCTACTTGGATTGTGTTGCCTCAAAATAACCCCATCAAAATGTCTCAGCAAAATAAATAAATGACTAAATAAGGCTAAGTGGAATCCCCAAGCACTCTGAGGTTGCTGAGTTCCTCTATAGATCAAACCTACATTACAGTGACCCACTTTCCAGGTTTGCCAGGAATTTCCAGGGCCACAGGACTTCCATACCCAAATCAGTACAGGACCCAGCAAATGGGGACAGTTGGGCAGGAAAGATCTAGCACCCTGGCGCTTCTAACACTGGTTCAGGTTCAGGCTCCAGGACTAGTCACATTAAACTAGAACCTGCCTTGCCACATCTTCCAGCTGTGTGCAGGCACTTCTGGTGGCCCCAAATATCTCCTTCTTCAGACAGGATGTTCTCAAGTCCTCTCCCCTCATTATCCGGGCTTCACCTTCTTCTCAGTATGTGCCTTTCACACCCTCCCTCATTGCCCAACTCAGGACAACAAGTACTTCCCAAGGATCAGCTCTATGCTCCGTTATCTCCTCGGTGCTCTGGGCAAAAGAAAAGACATCCAAAGGTAGAATGACACCTTCCAAAAGCCTCAGAGAGGGCCTCCACTAATGCCAAGGACCCCCAGGGGCTCCAGCCCCCTAGCCAGGCAGGATCAGGAGCCTCCCCTGGAGTCCTCTATCTTACTAGCACACCCACTTGATTCTTTGTTTCATGGTCAGCCTCAGCATTAGACTTCAGCTCATTAGAGGCTGGGATGTACCTGATTCTTCAGTATCCCAGGGTCCAGTTCCATTGATATTTGCTGAGTGAACATGGCATCCCCAATACGTTATCCTCGGCTTCCTCCCCAGAAAATTGCGTGGGAAGATGGGGTCACCTGCAGCCTCAGGATGCTGGAACTGGACCTCAGTCAAGGTTCAGATGGGGTAGGCCTGGCCTGGAATGACAGCTGTAGGACTTACCGCTGACTCGGCAGGGTGATGGAGTCTAGGTGGCGACCTCCAGGCAGCGCCATCATGTTGATCCCAATCTGCAGCAAGGCCTGCTCACAGCGGTCGTGACCCTGAAAATAGAGGGCAGGATGGCACAACAAGGCCGTAAGAGAGGAGGCACAATCACTTTCTCTCCCATTCCCAGGCCACAAGGAACCAAAGCAGGCAAAGAGGTAAGGCCTCCTAGCCCTCTTCTTCTTTTGAACCAGTTTTCACTCCACTATCCTCACACAAGTAAGACAGAACCCAGATTTGATCTTGTTTCTAAGTCCCTAGTCCACTTTATATCTCTAAAATATTTTCTTACTCCAATTTCAAATATTTGCCTGACTTATTTTGGTATGTATCAAATATTGGAACACACAGCCCGTAAGTACTGCATAGGACATACTTGTACTAAAAAAGTATCTATGGTTTATCTGAGATTCACATTTAACTGGGCATCCTGTAGTACTTGCTAAAACTGGCAATTCTACATTCTAATTCCCTGGCTATTACCACTGTAGAACTGGGTTATTCACTGTGATTATGCTTAAGTTTGTCCTGGAAAATGTGACCATGTTACTGGCATAGTGGTTGCTTTCCCAAATCCATTCCACTTCGGATGATGCAACTGCACCCAAATTGCCAGTGATTGGTTCAGAAATAGGCATGTGACTCAATTTGGCCAATGAGCCATGACAGGACTGCTTCTAGGGATGTGTTCTTTCTCCCAACAGAGAGCTGCAAGATGAGACAGTATCTTTCCTGTTGGACTTGCCCAAGGGAGCATATCCACTTCCTTGCTGCTAGAGACCATCTTGCAATCATGAGCAGCGCTAGCTGGAGAACAAAGTTAGCACACTCCAAGAAAAATATACTGGGTCCTTGATCACTAAACCAGTGAATCAACTAATGCTGGAGTCTGGCCCAGCTCTAGGCTTCCCATTATCTAAGAAAATAAAAGCTCTTGTCGTTTAAGTCAGTCTGAGTGAGGGTTTTTGTTCCACACAGCCAAAAGCATCCTAATGAATAAAAGTAATCCAGGTTCCAGGAACTCCCAATCCCAGCACCGAGGATGCAGCTGGCTTCCCTGTGCCTCACATTTGAACCCAAACCAACTACCCACCTGTTTGTATTTTTCTCCCTTGCCTTGTCCCTGCTGTGCTCCTGGAGGCCTTTTTGTACGCAATCTCTTTTTTTCATTTCTCTCTCTCTGCCAACTCCTCCAAGCCCATGAGTAAGCCCTCCCTGAGGAATATGCAGATTCTGTCACCTTTGCCTGGGCACATCAACAGAAGAGTCTTACTCCGTGATTACACAGGAGCCCTATAGAAAAGAATGGAGGAGGAGCACTTTAACAGTGATGTGGGTGAACACGAAGCACTCATCATAATGCTGGGAAGAAAGAAGAAAATGGTCAGTCTGAGAAGTGTGGGGAGGCAGGAACCCAGAATAAACTAGGGCACTAGATAATTCCAGAGACTTGCTGCCATTGCCTGTTTCTTTGTGGAGAAAGAGACTCCACAGTGGAGTCTGTGGAGCTCATTAGACTGTGAGCTTCCTGAGGGTAGACACCACATGTGTTTCTGGCACTGAGCCAAGGGCCAGGCACTTAGCCTGTACTCTACACCTCTATTGAAAGAATGAGTGGGACAAATTTTTAATACATTGATGTTGAGCCCCATCTCTTCATCTGTAACTGAGGATAATAATATCTATTTTAAAGAGCTATTATAATGATGACATGAGATTAGGAATGTGGAAGTATATGGCCAACGTAAGAGCTAAATAAATAGTTAGCTATTATTATCGTTATGTCCTATAAGTCTGCTATGTGCTCAGCTCTCTGGTCACCTATGCTAAGGGAGATGTAGAAAATGAGATATAGCAGGTAACTCACCCAGCACAGCGAGAGGCTCAGTGAGCGTTCATTAGCATATGTTATCATCATCGTTATTTCCATCATTATTATCATTATTGAGAAGGTATATTTTTGGAATTTAGTGAGCCAATAAGCTGAAAGGGATGGCACAAAAGAAAAACTAGAAACAATAAAATGAGGCGTTTGCTCCCTTTTGATATGTTTGACTAAAGTACAAAAAAGGAAAATACCAACTTCTCAGGGTAAAAGCTAAGATGTGATTAGATGGCAGTGAGTAAGTAGATTTTGTTTTACTTCCACATCTTCATCACTGAGAAGAAAAGAGGCAAAGTAAATATGTTGAAGTGGGGATTAGAGCCTAAGGAAGGAGAAGAGACAGGGAAATACTGAGAAAATTCCAGGACCCTTTGAAGTTTGAATCAGGAGGAAACTGTAGGATGAGGTGAAGCATACATACCACAGAGTATTAGAGGAACCTCTGACTCTGATTCAAGTCATTTCTGAGGGACCCAGAGAAAAAAAAGAGTTGTCATGAGCAGAAGCCTATATGCAAGAAAGTGTTCTGAATTCCTAAGAGGCAGACTCCAGAAATACAGCTCTGTGTCCGTAAATTCTATAGCCAATTCTGGATCACCGACCTGTGAAGCCTTCAGAAAGAAGCAGTGAGCACAAGAAGCCAGCTATAACACAGCAGCAACAAGCCAAAACAATCAACTTCTTTTCCATCAGGAGCCTCTGGGCTGTTAGCTGAGGGAACTGCAATAAGCCTAATATATCTCGATTTTTTTAAAGCATCCCAGTGAGGTGCCATCATTCATCCTTTTTACCCATGACTTCCCAGCAGGTATGCAGGGGGAGCCTGCCAGCTCACAAAACCTTCCTTCATGTGATCTCTTGTGTTCCCAGAGGCTGGGGAGGCACCTTAAGGACATCTGATTGCATATGCGTCATTGCCCTATTCACAGACTGTGTCATTATTGGCTGCCTCTTTGCCCCCAAAGGACAAGATTCCTTAATGTCTAAAGCCAAATCTTGCTGAATGTGGGATTAGGCACAGTCCTGACCCAATCAGATTAGGTCTCAGAGGAATCACAGCTCATTTTCACTAAGGATGAGGAAGAATATCTGAAAGGAGAGATAGGAAATACTTGTTTAACCCAGCTGATGTTTATAAAGTATCTATAACAATAATAATTATAGCTAATATTTACTGAGCATGTCTTATGTGCCAGGCACTGTTCTAAATGCTTCATATAGTATTAGTTCATTTAATGCTATCATCATCCTCTGTTACAGATGAGACCTCTTAAATTCAGTGAGAAGTACAGGTTAGTAGGTAGCAGAGGACTAGAATCCAGGTTTGATGATTGAAGGGGAGGTGCTAGAGCAGATGAAGATAAGAGCCTGTGTTCAGCCTTTGCTAACAGACAGTCTGACTCCATTCCTGAATGGCAACACCCAACCCCAGAGGGCACTTCTCAGAGATCCCAGCACTCTTCCCTCTCACCAGCACCGCCTACTGCTCCCACTTCCCGGACTGTGAATCTTCCAGCTTCATCTAGTGCCAGCCCTCAGTGACACAGCCCTCAAGAAGAAAAGCAAACACTGCTGTCATATGGAAGGAGAAGGAGACATTTCTCTTTTGTTCCTCATTTATTGTCACTTCTGTGAAAGTCATATGGACAGAGATAGGCCCTAAAGGGATCGGGGGATGGGAGCTCATGGTTCCAGTTAAAGCTTCAAACAGACCTGTTTAAAGCATGCTATCCTCAGGGAAGCTCCTACTCCAAAGTTCCATCTTCAGTCTGAAGCCCTTGCACCCACTCACTGCCACAGCCCTAAGTCAGACCCATCCTGTTGAGCAGACTTGAAGAATAAACTCCTTCCAAAGTTACACAGAATGTTAGGAAACCAAAACTGAGTTCAAGACAAGCCCTTGGTCCTGGGCTCTGTGTCCTCACTGGTGTTGCAAAAAGAACATGAACTTTGGAATCTGATAGTTTCAAATCCTGACTTGTACAAATCCTGACCTGATAAGTACATAACCTTGGGAAAACTCCCAACCCACTGAACATGTGGTTTCCTCAATTATACCTACTTCCCAGGAGCATCATGAAGATTAAATGAGATTACTTGCAAAAGTCCCCAATATTGTGCTTGGCATATAGCAGCCTCCAAGAAGAAGTACCCTTCCTGTTGGAAGGAAGAGTTAAGAAATATATCTCAGAGCAGAGTTGCTGCTTTTCCCAGGAAGAGAGGTGAAAAGGACACATGTAGGAGTGAGCAGGAAAGAGGAAATCCCTCCATCACCTGTCCCAGGGCCTTTCCTAATTCACTGAAAATCCCACCATGGATCCTGCAGCCTTGTTTCTTCAGGGATCTGGGCTATGTAGCTCGCACCAGAAGTGGCTAGTTCACAAGAAAGACTTGAAGTCTTAAGTGTCTCTGATTTAATTCAATGCTTGCTGTGACAACAGCTCCATCTGGACAGCTCATTTCTGCGCCCACATCCAATTAGACGCAGCCTTTGCTCACCTCCATTTGGCTAATGACACAGGGTTTGTGGAGGAAATGGAGGCTATTTACAGTAAATTATTCAATTGAAATCAGGAGCAAAGGTGGTTTCTGCCATTGTCAGGGCCGATCCAGGTACAGCTCCAAACATGTCTGGGATTGCTTAATCTGCAATCCCATTAGGGCTGTCAATATTAGTGCTGTCAACATGAAAGGGACAGGGGAGAGTAAGCATTGTGGAAAGTAGTTAAGCTTTGGTGGCAGCTCTAGGAACAGGGAGGAGGTTGCTGGGGAGTCGAAGAGGAGTTAGACAGCACCAGGCAGATATGGCTCTTTCTCAAAGACCAGAAAGTGCAAGAACTGGAAGCAACAGAGATGTCCTGTTAGCCTATCATGATGAATCTCTACCATTTGGAGCTGAAAACGCCCTTAGAGAGTACTGCTTTACTGGGGAAGAAATCAGGGCTTTTCCAGAGTTTCCATATCTGTTTCCCATCTGTAAAACGGGGCAAAAATAGACAACCTCACAAGACTGTTGTGAGCACCAAGATAATCCATGTGTAAACATTTATCTTTCTTTCTGGCCTCTAACATATGAACCCATTTCCTACATTTGAGAAATATCCCTTTGCTTGAGAGTCTTAGTATAGGGGAAACCTGCCTCCCAACATAGAAACTTAAAAAGCCAGACCCTTGTTTGGCAGAATCCTTTGCAGCAAGGATAAAACACAGGACTTAGGTGCCACCAATCAGGCACACAGAGCAGAAGCACGTGACCTAGGATTCACCAATCAAGTGCACAGACTAGGAGCCTGAGACTGAAAGGAGACTTTTTTCTGAGGCTTCGTGGTACCTGCAGAAGAACCAAGTTCCCCTGTACCTGGTATGCAGATTACACCTTAAAATGGGGCTACAATATAGGCTTTTTTTTTCAATTTGCCTTCCCTGGCCTGTGCAAAATGCACAGAATTTAGAGCCCAGAGGCTAGATCTGGATGTCTTCCCTGAGAATTATCCTTGATACATCCCTTTCCCTCATCATATTTTTTTCATCTCATGACCACCTCCCTGGCCAAAGGTATTGGCATCTCTCACTTGGACCTCTGCAAGGGCTTCCTTTCATCACTCGCCCCTTTCCAGACATGCCTCTCTCTAAACTGTTCTCCACACAACCAACAGGGTGGTCTCAGGCACAAATCTAATCACATCAACCCACTGTTTAAAATCCTTCAATGGTTTCCTGTTGCTACTAAGACCAAACCCTGCCATGGCCTACTTGCTTCACATGGATCTTGTCCCTGTCTAACCACCCTTCTTGTCCTTCAGCCTTGCAGCCACTCTGGCTGCTGTTCATCCTTGCAGCAAGCCACGCCTCCCCCTGCCAAGCACCTTCAAGGTACTCCTTCCTCTGACCCCAACAACCTCTCCTCTCTCTCCTCTCACCAAGTTATTCTTATTATTCAGAGCTCAGAACAAATGTCACTACCTCAGGGTAGCCTTCCCTGACCCATGGATTCAGTCACATCCTTCATTATAAGATTCCCTAGTCCCCTCAGTATTTCTCCTCCACAGACTTTATCACAATTGTAATTAAATAATTAACTGTAACATTAGGGGCTTAATAAGAGCTTAATGTCTTTCTCCCCTGAAGGTAAGAGCAGGAACTAAAGGAATGTGCCACTCACTGCCATACCCCCTGTGCCTGACATAGTCTGGTGCATACTAATCAATAGACACTTGCTAACTGACTGGGTGAGTTCTTGTGGAAGGAAGCTCAGCTTCCTCATGGATAAACTGGAGACAGGGGTAACTATTTCACCATGCCATGATGAGTATTCAGTGAGATGAATACTCAGGGTTGGGAGGAGAAGCCTTTGCATACCATACGCACTGTGCGTTGAAAGTGCTCTGCATCCTAACATCCCCTGAGACAAAGCTGCCTGTCCCTCCTGAGTTCTTGCAGTCCTCACTGTCTGGTTGTACCCAGTTGGGCAGCCTCCCTCCCCACCCCCAGCTCTGTGTTCATCAAGTTCTCCCATAGGACAGACAGACAGATCAGTGGACAGTCACAATGCTGTGCAAAAACTGCAATGACAGGTAATCAAGGGAATGTCACCCTCCCCCAAAGTGGGGCAAGCAAGTTTCAAGCAGTACGAGGTCAGAATGGAAGGTGGTGAGAAGGGGCCATGGGAAGTTTCTCAGGGCATCACTCCAATACTGAAACTTGAAAGAATAATGTAGAAAAAGCAGAGGAAGGAAAGGGGGCTAAAAGGAAGAGTGTGCAGGGCACAAGGAAGAGCATTTGACCCACAATCATGAGCATGGTGAGATTAGGGAACTGCAAGTGTTTCAAGAAGGCTGGAGCACTCTGGCCTGGTGGTGGAGTTTACAGTAAACTACCTCAGTAGCATGCGAATGCAGAGAAAGGAGTGGTCACTTTCAGCTAGGGAAATATAGAAGACTTCTTCACCTTAGAGAAGGTGACGTCTGAGCTGGACCTCAAATGGAGGGAGGGATTTTTCCAGGTGAAGATGGGACAAGGGCATTCAGTGCCAAGAGCAGTGTGAGCCATGGCAAGGAAACCAGAACATGGAGCAAGTATTCGGGAACCCAGATCTCTCTCAGGAGGCTGGGGGGAAGATGCCTCTATAGCCCTGACCATGAAAGGAACTGATTATTTAGTCTCTGTCCTGTGGGTGATAGAGAGCCATCAAAGGTGTTTGAGCAGGGGAGTGAAATGATCAAAGTGGAATTTCAGTCCTCCTGGTAACCAGTGGAGTGGATGAACTCCAGAAAGTAAGACCAGCAATGAGGGCTAATTTAAGAGGCAGGTGCAAGCTTTCAGTCAGAGCAGTAAAGTCCTAGGGGTGGAGAGATGGGAACCCAGGAGTGGAAAGAAGGGCTGCAAAGAGCTCTAGGAGGTAATCACAACACATCGCCCTCCCCACCCTACTCTTGACCTCTATGTGACCTGGGCAAAGGTGGCAATAGTCATTGGAGATATTGCTAGCTGCGGTGGCTGGCATCCTGCAGCAAGCAGATACTATAAGAGCTCTCGTTCCCAGGAGAGGCACAAGAACCCAAGCAAGCTGCTACCCAGCCCTGCTGAATGAACTGAGCTTCGTGAAATATAGACAGCTCTAGCTCCCTAGAGGAAACCCCAGTAGCCCCTCACAGCTGTCAGATAACAGAGCCCAACAAGTAGGAAGAACATACCTAAGGACTCACAGAGAGGGACTGAATCCCCTCCAGGACCTGAGCCCCGAACGACTTGCATCAGGTAGAGGGGGCCCCCACCCAGACCTTTGTTCTGACCCTCAATGCTGGAGCCCAAATAGTTTCAACAAAGCTCAAACAAGGTCCCAAGCCTCCACCTGATTAATTGGATACATCTACCTTTTAGGCCTCACCTAGAAGGCAATAGGAATCTCATCTACAGAAATATGTCCATGAACTTGACAGGGCTAAGACTACAGCTCCCGGGCAATGTCCAGGCAGCCTTCCTGGAGGAGCTCACATTATACTCTCACAGTATGAGAACTAGTAGGGGGGCCTTAGAGATTATCCCCTTGTAGTAGTAGTAAATAATAATGAGGAGGAGGAGGATGAAGATGAGGCAGACAGGGAGAAACACTTCTTGGGTACTTACTACATATAAGGCACTGTTGTAAATGCTTTACATTTAGTCCTCAAAATAGCCCCATGAGGTAGGTTACTATTGTTACCTCAGATTTTCAGATGAGGATCCAGAAGCACAGATGGGTTAACGTGGACAATGGAGAGACAAGTTCAGAAGAAGAAGAGAGGCTGGGTGCAGTGGATTACACCTGCAATCCCAGCACTTTGAGAGACCAAGGCAAGAGGATCACTTGAGGCAAGGAGTTTGAGGCCAGCCTGGGCTACATAGCAAGACCCCATTTCTACCAAAAAAAAAAAAAAATAGAAAAATTAGATGGGGTATGGTGGTGCATTCCTGTAGTCCCAGCTACTGGGGAGGCTGAGGTGGGGGACTGCCTGAACCCAGGAATTTAAGGTTACAGTGAGCTATGATTATGCCACTGCACTTCAGCCTGAGCAAGACCCTACCTCTAAAAGAAAAAAAAAAAGAAAGAAAGAAAAGAAAGAAAGAAATCAAAAAGAAAAGAAAAAGACACTGACTGAGGTCACAAAGTAAGCCAAGCCACACCTGGGACATGCACACAGGCTTCCTCATTCCCACCATGGGAAATCCAAATAAGGCTTTGCCTGGCTGGAGTGAACAGACCCACCAGTGCCTCAGAGTGGTTTACCATAGGAAGTCAATGCAGCCTTAGTGCTCCCTCTGCAAAACTGGGAAAGTGCAAGTATGCTTGCACTTTCTCCTTTGCTGTGGTTATCAAGTACAAGGAAATAGAGAGTGGGCAGGGAAATTCATGAGTTCTGTTCAGATTCAGCTCAGCTCTGGAATGGGACAGGCAGGTTAACTTGGAAGTGCCCATGAGTCCCCAGAGGTCAGAGAGAGAGGAGCCCAGTGTCAAGGTGTCCTTACTGAGGCCCATGTGTGCCAGCACCTGGTTTCTATGGTTTATCCTCTAGAGAGCTCCAGCTTGTCCAAGCAGCCTCCCCTGAAGGAGCTTGTGTGGCCATCTCAGAGGAAAGCTCAGGCTCCTGGAATCAGGAAAGCCACGGCTGTCTTCACCTTGTATCTCAGGGTGGGCCATTCCTGGCTCTGGGGCTCTGATTGACCAGCTACTCATCAGAGGAGCTCCCAGCCCTAAGCCACACAAGGAAGCTGCACTTACTGGCATTCTGGGAGCTAGCTCTGAGCTGAAAATTATTTAATGATTAAAAGTGAGAATCTGGTGGCCAGATCTCAAGATCTTAGGCAAAGTGTAGCTCCAAGGGAGGCTTGGCTGGCCCTTTTAGCCACCCCCATTCAGAACTCTGTTGGTTAAGAATACAGATTGAGGAGTTAACTGCCCAGGTTCAAATGTGAGCTCCATCCGTTAATAGCTGTGTGACCTTGAGCATTAGGTTTTTTGTCTATAAAATGGGATCTCTAATAAGGATAAAATAAGAACACTAGGCACATTAGTGAGCTCACATATGTGAAGTGCCTGGCACACAGTAGGTGTTGATTTAAAGACTGGTTCCACCTCTCTTCTGGTGAGGACAGTGCCTAGCAGTAGGGAGGCAGCCAGAAAAAAAAGCTATCCTGCTGCCTCCTTAGCTCCAACAATTCTACTGCTTCTTACTCTAACTTTTAAATTATTCCTTCTTACTTTCTAACTTTTCCTGATGTGAATGTTTGCCAACTGCTCAAATGTTCCTTAGCTTCGATTTGCAAAAGCGAGAGACCTCTCCCACTGGGCCCAGGGCCCAGGGTGCTAAAATTAACAATCAGCATACTTTAAGCTAATGACTTACTGGTTGTGACTGCCACGAATAGACATAACTCTCAGATAAAGGCCATTAGAGAAAATTGAATAGCTCCAACGTGGTGAAAATTTGGATACATCCTGTTTCATAAATCATGCTCAAAGGGCACACTGGGCAAGCTATTTCCCTCTCTGAGTCATGATGAGGACCCAGGTTGAAGGGGTCTGTATACCCTTGGGAAAATGACATAGGAGAGAGAATTGTACAATCTCTTATAGTCTCACAAATATAATTTTCTCTGAAATCGAAAGCCTTGAGCAAATGACAGCATTGTATCAACAACCATCATAATCCAATCTTCTGTGATTTTATTTCTTCCTCAAATCCTCTAAATTGGAGTTTGCTCAATAACATTTAGAAGGTAGCCTGGTGAGGTCTTGAAAATCCAAACGTTCAGGGTTGGGATTCCAATCCCAGTTTTGCCACTTACTAGGCCTCTCTAACCTTCAGCTTCTACATCCGTAAAATGGGAATAAAACCTATTCTCAGTGTTGTGGTCAAAATTACACAAGATGATGTAGCCTGCATGATATTTCAGAGAAAGTGAAATAATAATACCAGAAGCTACTTTGACCCAGCAGGCTAGTTAATGGTACTCTGTAAGAAGTTTCATGATAGCCATCTTTGTGGCCAATGAAGGATCCATTTCCTATTCAGACTTCAGATCCAAAGAGCTGCTTTCCACTGGAGAGAATTAAAAAGCAAAATATATTAAATATGTTGGAAAGAAGCAAAGTGTCCTATAGCAGAGAGATGATTTAAAACCTAGCACATAGAAATTGCTATGGTTCAGTGTTTCCCCTCCAAAGTTCATAGGTTGAAACCTAATCCCCAGTGTGGCAGTGTTGGGAGTTAGGGCACTTCACTCTATTGTGCTTTGCAGATACTGTTTTGTTTTTTTTTTCTTTTCCTTTTTTACAAATTAAAGGTTTGGGACAAACCTGCATCACACAAACCTATCAGTGCCAATTTTCCCATAGTATGTGCTCACTTCATGTCTCTGTGTCACACTTTAGTAATTTCTTACAATATTTCCAATTTTTCATTACTATTGTATCTGCTGTGGTGATCTGTGATCAGTGATCTTTGATGTTACTATTGTAATTGTTTTGGGGAGATCACAAATTGCACCCTGGTAAGATGGCAAACTTAACCAATAGGTTTTGTATGTGTTCTGACTACTTCACCAACCTGCCATTTCCCTATCTTTCTCCCTCTCCTCTGGGCTCCCTGTTCCCTGAAACACAACAATATTAGAATTTGGCCAATTACTAACCCTACAATGCCCTCTAAATGTTCAAGTGAAAGTAAGAGTCACACATCTTTCACTTTAAATCAAAAGTTAGAAATGATTAAGCTTAGTGAGGACAGTAGGTCAAAAGCCCAGATGGGCCAAAAGCTAGGCCTCTTGCACCAAACAGCTAGGCAAATTGTTAATGCAAAGGAAAAATTCTCAAAGGAAATTAAAAATGCTACTTCAGTGAACACACAAATGATAAAAAAGCAAGACAGCCTATTCTGATATGGAGGAAGTTTGAGTGGTCTGGATAGAAAATGAAACCAGACACAACATTTCCTTAAGCCAAAGCCTAATCTATAGCAAGGCCCAAACTATTTCATTCTATTAAGGCTAAGAAAGGTGAGGAAACTACAGAAGCAGACTTGGAAGCTAGCAGAGGTTAGTTCATGAGGTTTAAGGAAAGAGGCCATCTCTATAATATACAAGTTCAAGATGAAGCAGCAACTGCTAATGGAGAAGTGCAGCAAGTTATCCAGAAGATCTAGCTAAAATTATTGATGAAGGTGCCTACACTCAACAACAGATTTTCAATGGAGACAGAACAGCCTTATATTTGAAGAAGATGCCATCTATGACTTTCATAGCTCGAGAGAAGAAATCAAAGCCTGGTTTTAAAGTTTCAAAGGACAGGCTGACTCTCTTGTTAGGGACTAATGCAGCTGGTGACTTTAACTTGAAGTCAATGCTCATTTACCATTCCAAAAGTTCTAGGGCCTTTAAAAATTATGCAAAATATATTCTGCCTATTCTCTGTAAATGTAACATCAAAGTCTACATGACAGCATATCTGTTTATAGCATGTTTTACTGAGTATTTTAAGCTCACTGTTGAGACCTACCACTCAGAAAAAAATATTTCTTTCAAAATATTATTGCTCATTGATGATATACCTGATTGTCAAAAGCTCTGATGGAGATGTGTAAAGAGATTAATGTTTTTACACCAGCTAACATCCATTCTGCAGCCCATGAATCAAAGAGTAATTTTGACTTTCAAGTCTTATTATTTAAGAAATACATTTTGTAAGGCTGTAGCTGCCATTGATAGTGATTCCTCTGATGGATTTGGGCATATTAAATTTAAATCCTTTTAGAAAGCAAATACCATTCTAGATGTGATTAAGAACATTCATGATTCATGGGAGGAGGTCAGAATATCAATATTAACAGGAATTTGGAAGAATTTTATTCCAATCCTCATGGATGACTTTGAGAGGTTCAAAACTTCAGTGGTGGAAACAACTGCAGATGTGGTTAAAAATAGCAAGAAAACTAGAATTAGATGTGGAGCCTGAAGACGTGACTGAATTGCTGCAACCTCATGACAAAACTAAATGAATGAGGAGTTGCTTCTTATGGATGAGCAAAGAAAGAAATTTCTTGAGATGTAATCTACTCCTAGTGAAGAGACAATATTTAGAACATAACATAAATTTAGTTAATAAAGCAGTGGCAGGATTTGAGAGGATTAACTCCAATTTTGAAAGAAGTTTTACTATGGGTAAAGTGCTGTCAAACACCACATACCACTGAGAAAGTTTTCATAAAAGAAGAGTCAATTGATGTGGCAAACTTTACTGTTATCTTACTTTAAGAAATTGCCACAGCAACCCCAACCTTAAGCAACCACTACCCTGCTTAGTCAGCAGACATCAACATCAAGGCAAGACTCTCCACCAGCAAAAACATTATGACTTGCTGAAGCTTCAGATGATCATTAGCATTTCAGTAATAAAGTATTTTTAATTATATATGTACATTGTTTTTAGACCTAGACATAATTTTATTTCACACTTAATATACTACAGTATAGCATAAACATAACTTTTATATGCAGTGGGAAACCTAATAATTCGTGTAACTCTCTTTATTGTAATATTGGCTTTATTGCAGTGGTCTGGGATTGAATATGCAATATCTCCAAGATATGCCTGTAAGTCATGAGAGCAGAGTCCTCATGAATGAATTAATGCCATTAGAAAAAGGCCTTATAGAAGTGGATTCACTTTCCTGGCCCTTCTGCTCCACCATGTGAGCATCCAGTCTTCCTTCCCTCAGCGAGCACAGCATGCAAGACATCATCATGGAAGAAGAGACTGGCTTCATTAGACACCAAACCTATGGACATCTTGATCTTGGACTTCTCAGCCTCCAGAACTGTAAGCCAATAAACTTCTATTCACTATAAACTAGCCAGTCTGTGCCATTCTATTACACATTCTGTTCTAGCAGCACAAAATGGGCTAAGAAATAAACTATGTTTTGAATAAACACAGACAAAAACACTAAGACATTTTCTGTGATGAGTAAAATTGACTCAGAAGAAACAATTAATATCGCAGCTCACATTCTATGTGACCAAAGTAGTATGGGACATTCAAAGGAGAATCCACACTGAACCAGAACCTTGGCTCGGCCCCAAGGGTGAAGAGTTCTCACCAGCTCATTAACAAAAAGGGACAAAAGACAGAACCATCACCTATTCTAGAAGCACTGTATATAACAGAATATCCCAGAGAGTGAGCACAACACAATCATTCTCAGCAAATCCTGTTGTCATTGTCATAACATCTTCAGTTAAAGAATCCTTTATGTTGGGAAACAGGGGGTGTAAGGTACATGGGCCACATGATCCACATCCATCTGGGGCACAGAATGGATCAAACATGAAAAACAACCCATTCACAGAATACTGTTTTATCAAGACTTGTTTAGGTCTAGTGCTTTGCAGTGTCTAGCACAGAGTAGAAGCCCAATCCTTCTACCAACAGAGTATTCTATGATGGTCCAAAAACATCTTGCACTTCCACAGTTGTATGCATTAGTCATGGCACCCCAGCATATCCTGACTGAATTCCCTCAATTCTCTTTTCTATCTCCAAGTAATTCCAGTGCCTCAGGATTCATCTCTAATCCCACCTCATCTGGCAGGCCTCCTCAAACACCCTAACTTACACTAATTTCTCCCTCCAAATAGCAATAAAGAAAGTGGCAAGGTCTTAAAGAATTTTAAATTATATTATAATAGAAGGTGTACCTTCTTGATGCTCTGTCTTCCCCTTTCTACCTGCTGAGTGATGCCAAAGCAACCCGAAAGCCACAATAAGGCAAAGCAATAAATTAATTAATTAATTAATTAATTAATTAATTAATTAAAGGAAGGAAGAAGATGAGACTTGAATCACAGCTTGGAGTAGAGCCACCTAATCCACATCAATCTGTGGGGTAAGCAAGAAATAAACAACAGTTAAGCCACTAATGTTGGGGAGTCATAGCAACTAGTCTTAATTAATGAGACTAATTGTGAGAACTAAAGTAAATGCTATATATAAGGCGCCTATGAATGTGCTACACAAGCTTCTTCCTCAGTCTTGGAGGAGATGGTGGAATATCTTGCTTGTCTAAAGACAGCCCTCTGGACACAGAAGTGAACTCATGCAAAATACAGCCAGAGACCAGAAATTAATGGAATCATGGTAGGATGGAGTAAGTACCTACAAACATTTAAGTCCTATCAATTCTGAGACTAAGATTCTATTTCTCAACCACTGCCTTCTTTGCTCATATGCATCCATTTGTAATAATAGCTAAAATTTACTATAGGCAGGTCATTCTAAGATATCTTTTTTTCATATTTTAACAACCAAAATTGGGATGTATGTTTCAGTCAATGGCATCTTGGCATTGTGTCATCATTTAATTGGAACCATATTTTCTTTTTCATGAAGACGGATCTTACAATATATAACATCTTAAATCCAATGAAATATGGTATTAGGCACTTAACTATGTGCCAAGAACCCTTCTAAGTGTCTTACATAAATAACTTCACATATTCCTCCAAATGTCCAAAATAATCAGTACTACTATTATCCCCATTTTAAAATGTGGAAATGGTGACCCAGAGACGTTCAGTAATTTGCTAAGGTACACAGTTAATATGTTGGGTGAGGGTGAAGACTCTACCTTCTCTTTTAGAGAGGCATATCAAGTCATTATTTTTAGCACCTGATTTTTAATTGACAATTAATCCTTCTCCTTATGGAGAAAACTCATACAAGATTGTTATCTCCAACAATACAGTAGCCCAGATACTTTAAATACTGCTCCATAAGAACAATTTTAAAGGATGAATAATTATCCTTTTAATGTTTTTAAAATATATTACTGAGCTGGCAAAAGTGTAAGAAATCTGGAGAGGCCAAAAGTAAAGCAAAAGAAGAACCAGGAAACCTAAGCAAGAGTTGAAGGGAGTTTGTTGTTGTTGTTGTTGTTGTTGTTGTTTTGTTTTTCCTGAGAACATCTGTTGAATGTTGTATTCTCTGGACTTCTGTTTCCTATGTGTACAGTGCAAGGAAACATGTGATAAAGCCTAGGAACGTCCCAAGGGGAGGAATTAGATAGGGATCCAGAAAACCAGAAACTCAGTTTAAGAGTAAATGGAAAATAAACCTTCTCTATCAAAATTGTCAACAATGAAAGTTGAGAATTAATGACCACATTATGGGCCTCAGTCAGATAGGCTTATCGCCTGAATTTACATTATCTGTTGTGGGGACGGGGGACTTGATTAGAGAATTTAGTTTTAAGAAATAAAAGAGAGTCATGGAAACATTTTCAAAGAACAAAGGCTATAAAATATGGCCAAGAAAATTTGAGAAAGAAACAAATAAAACTTTTCTACATTAAAATACAATAATTAAAATGAAAAACTCATTGGGCAGATTAATCACAGCTAAAAAATGGATTGGTATATTAAAAGATAGAACAAAAGAACTTAACCAAGATGCAGTTCAGAGAGACAAAGAGAGAAAAAATATGAGAGAATTAAAGCTAAGAAATATAGAGTGATGGGATCTAACAAGTATTTCATCATATTTGCAAAGAGAGAGAATGGGGAAATGGTGATATTCAAAGAATCAGTGGCTGAAATTTCAGTTCCCTGGATTTTTTGAAAGACAAAACAACATTCAAATTCAGAAATCCCAATGAATCCCTAGCAAGATAAATACAAAACATATACATCCACACCCTAGACAACTCATAACATTAATGAGCACCAAAGACAGAAGATTTTGAAAGCAATCAAAGGAAAAAGGAAACTAGATTGACAGATGATCACTTAATAACAATGATGAAACTCAGCAGACAACAAGAAAATATATTATGCCAGAAAACCATTGTCCCAAAATTCTATATCTATAGAAATTATATTTCAAGAATAAGTATGAAATATAAGCATTCTCAGACAACCAAAAGTCCCACACTAAAGGAAATTCTGAAGGATTTGCTTCAGGCAGAAAGAATGTAATATCATATGGAAGGTTTGAGATACAAGAAAGAATGATGAGCAAACTTGCTTGAAACTGTGGGTAAATCCAAAGAAACTTTAACTAAAAAACAATTACAGGGCCGGGCACATTGACTCATTCCTGTAATTCCAGTACTTAGGGAAGCTGAGGCAGGAGGATCACTTAAGCCCAAGAGTTCAAGATCAGTCTGGGCAACGCAGTGCAGTCCCCATCTCTACAAAAATTTAAAAAGTTAGCCGAGTGCAGTGAATCCTAACTGTGTTTTCACCTACTCAGGAGGCTGAGGTGGGAGGATCATTTGAGCCCAGGAGGTTGAGGCTGCAGTAAACTGTAATTGCCCCACTGTACTCCAGCTTGGGCAACAGAGCAAGACCTCGCCTCCAAATAAAAATAAAAAATTATAATCCCTCATTTTTGAGATAAGAAACGATGAATCTAAAATATTGTATATAATTTAGAAGGATATGACTAAAGTTGTTTAAAGTGCTCCAAGGTTCTATTTTGGGGGAAGAAAAATAGAGATGTAAATTAAATTTAGGCTTTTTAGGTTATTATTAATGCTATAATATCTAAAGTAATTAACTAAAAGAACAGACATAGAGAAAGAGAAAATTCCCTCGAACTGTGTAGAGGAGGAAAAAATAAATGAGTAATAAATTTAAAAAATTAAACCAAAAAAAGAAAGAAAGTATGTAGAGGGGAGTATCAATGTATAATAGTAATCACATTAAGGGGAAATGAGCTAAACTATCCAGTTCTAAGCAGAGATTATTAAGGGTGCAATACATGGAGGGGGCTGGAAGTTGTGCATGCTATGTGCTAGCTACAAGAAGTATCCCTAAAACAAAAAGACCTAAAATAGCTTAAACTTAAAGGCCACAAAAGATATACCATGAAAATACTTACCTAAAGAAATCTGATGCTAATGTATTCATATAATGCAAAACAAACTTTAAGGCAATGAAGAGATTCACTACATGAAAATTAAATGTTCAGCCCATTGAGAAAATATAATAATGAGGATATACCTAATAGCATAGCTTTAAGATATGCAAAGTAAAATTGATAAGACTTTAAGGAGAAATGAACTAGTCCTGAATCACATACATTTCAACACGATTCTGTCATTAACTGATAGATCAAGCAGAAAAAATGATCAGTAAGGATATAGAATATTTGAATGGCACATTTAAGTCAGATTTAATGTTCATGAATAGAACACCCAGAATACACATTCTTTTCAGGTACTCATGAATCATTCTTTTTTTTTTTTTTATCAACTACTTTCTAGTCTTTAAAGCAAGCCTCAACAAATTTCAAAAGATTGACATTGGGGTTGCAATCTCTACCCCAACATAAATACCCCATATGGTCATATATTTTTAAAGACACAAGCCATAGGTCAAAGAAGAAATTACAGCAGAAATTAGAAAATAAACCTGAATGATGATGAAAATACACATATTAAAAATCATGTATATAGATAAAATAAAACTAAGAACAAAAATTATAGATTTAAATACTTAAATTAGAAAAAGATCTGAAAATTCAAAGAATCTCCACCTTCTCCAACATAATAATCTCCAACTTAAGAAACTTTAAAAATAAAAGGAAAATACTTCTAAAGAAAGTATCAGAAGGAAAATAATTAAGACAGGAACAAACATTAAATAAAACACAAATCAAAATACAAAACATAAACATAATGACTAATGTTGGTTTTTGAAAACATAAAATAGACAAACTGCTGGCAAGATCTGGAAAAAAGTCAGAAAAAAAAGAGGAAATAATATTAGCAATAAAAGAGGTTTATTTCTACAGATGCAGCAGAGGTAAGAGAATATTATGCAATATCATTGAAAACATAAATAAACTAGATAAATTCCTAGAAAATACAATTTACCAAAATTGATTCAAGAAAAAGTAGATCTATAACCACTGAAAGAATTCATCAATAGTTTAAAATCTTCCCCTAAGGAAAACACCAAGCCCAGAGAAGCATGAGTTTACATCATTTAAAGGAAAAATAACCAAACTCTTCCTCAGAATAGGAAAAGAGAAAACACACTTCAATTGATTGTATAAGACTTAAATAACTTTGATACTAAAATTGAACAAGAACAACACAAGAAAGGAAATATACAGGCCAATCTATATAGAAACATATATGACAAAATACTAGCAAGCAAAATCCAGCTATATGCTGAAAGGATTGTATAACATGGCTAAGTTGGATCTAGCCTAAAAATACATGGTTATTTTAACATTAGAAAACAGATCAGTGAAACTCACAACATAAAGAAGGAAAAAACCTTATAACCATCTCAACCCTTAAACTGATTATAGGGTATCTACCAAGAAAAAATATATACCACGAGAAGTATACTTGATGACATGTTGAATGAAAGCATTTCCTGTGAGATCAGAAACAAAATAAAGATGCCCAGCTCTCAACAATTTCTACTCATTATTGTGCTAGAGATCTTAGCTAGTGTAGAAAGAAAGAAAATGTATTAGAATGGGAAGAAACAAAACTGTCATTATTTACAGCTGATGTGGTTTTCCACAGGCAGCCACATCTGCCTGTGCATACCAGCACACAGCCAGAAGAGTGAGGAGTCTGAAACTGGCCTCTGCTGTGTTCATCCAGCCACCCCAACACAGTGCTGGGTCCACCAGGCACAGAGCTGCAGTCCACTTGGCAAGCCAGGTATCCATGGGTCTGTGTCTCTGCAGACACGGTACCTTTCCCTAATTCTTATGAAAACACATGAACTAGCAATTCATCCTCACTCTCTATGTAGAAAATCAAAGGGTATCTACAAAAAAATTATTTTAATTGATATGAGGTTTTAGAAAGTTGGTCAGAAATGAATATTCAAAAGTCAAGTATAGTTATAGATACCAGCATAAACAGAGTAAAATTTAGAAGAGAGGTCATTAACAAAGCAACAAAAATATGCAAAGGCCATAGAAATGAACCTTAACATGTGCAAGTCCCTTCTCGAGAAAATTGTAAAACATTATTAAATGATATTAAAGAAGGCCGAGATAAGTTAATAGATAATTCATGCATATGAAATACCATATATATGATAGGGAAACATTAATTCACCATAAACTGATCTAAATATTCAGTCCAATTCCAATCAACTCCCTATAGGATTTTTTCTAGAACTTGACAAGTTGAATCTGAAATGTGTAGCCAAAATGTTTCTGGAAAAAATTGGAGGGACTTTTCCTGCCAGATCATAAGACTTTTTAAAAACTAATAAATACAATGGGATATTGACCCTGGAATAAACATAGAGAACAGAACAGCAAGCCCCTAAATAGACCCAAGAAAATATGGAAACTTGATTAACGAGAAAGGAGGGGAAGATGGGGGGCAACCTATTCAGAGCTCACACACACAGATCCCAAATTACAAATAGAAAGTGAACGGGGCTGGGGAGGCAGATGATGTCCAGTCGTTCTTGACTGGTATGTGAAAGGAGAGCTCCTTCTTGCTCATATACTTCTACCCTTGAGGCTCCCTCTTGCCCCAAGCAAAGATCTGGCTGGATTGGCCCAGAGAGAAATAAACTAAGAGGGTTACTTTAAAAGCCCCTTTCTGCAGCCAGAAAGAGCCAGCCTAGCTCCAGGACCAAGCAGATAAAAAAGCTTCTTAAAATGAAGAAGGGAAGGTTAACTAAGAGGCACTGGCCAGATACCCACCATCCTGCTAATACAGCAGACAGCAGGTCTGGATTGTCAGTAAAAGCTGCCACAGAGGGCTATCTGCAGCCCCGATCTTTGCATAGCTGGGCACAGGGGCCAGTCTAACCCCTCACTTCTGGGTCCAGGTGGGTGGGGGCTGCCCCAGGCTAAGAACGTTTCAACCTTACATGGTACAGGTATGTGGTGGCAGGTGCTCTCATCTTGATAATTCTGTCACCTAGTGAATCCCACAAGCCCTACCCCATGAAGTCCTTATGATGCCCCTTCCCAAGTCCAAAAAGTGGCACAACCAAACACAGACTAGCAGCCAAGAAACCTTCATCCTAGCCCCAGCTCTGCCAGTAACTTAACTGTGTAACCTTAGTCAAGTTACTTGACTTCTCTAGGCCTCTTTTCTCATATACAAACTGGGGATAATAATATATATTTGATTACCTGGCACATTTGTTGTAAAAATTAAAATATAATAATGGATATGACATTACGACACTGCTTTGTATCCCTATATGATTCCATGAAAATAGGAGGGATTTTGTTAGGCAATATGGTCTGTGGAAAAAATAAATAAATAAATCTCTTAAAAGACCAAAAGGAGTGAAAAGTATAATTCAGGCAAAGTGCAAAATCAGCCCTTGGTCAGGATAGAAATCCAGAAGACAGAGTCCTAACCAAAATTCCTACTGGCATAATGTAAGTAAGATATCTGGAATGTTATACAAAACAGGCTCTCAGAAATGGTGTTTTTTTTTTCAACTCTGTACTTGGCACAAAAAGAAACTGAGGCCCAGAGAGGATAAATGACTTGTCCAAGTCACACAGCAAATTTGTGGTAGAATCCAGATTAGAACTCAAGTTCGTTCATTTGTTCTTTCTTTCTTTCTTTCTTTCTTTTTTTTTTTTTTTTTTTTTGAGATGGAGTCTTGCCCTGTTGCCCAGGCTGCAATGGCACGATCTCAGCTCACTACAACCTCCACCTCCCGGGTTCAAGCGATTCTCCTGCCTCAGCCTCCCGAGTAGCTGGAATTATAGGTGCACGCCTCCATACCCAGTTTATTTTTGTATTTTTGGTAGAGACGGGGTTTCACCATGTTGTGAATCCAAGTTCTTTCTAGTCTCCTTCTAGAATTTTACCCATCCAAGTTCCATCCACATTGCTTGATCTAAGATTGCTACCCTGAAGGGCATAATGACCCCATCACTGCCTCCCCAAGATATTCTCTGAGGAACGTGGAACACAGTGAGGGAGTACTTATTTTCCTGTGCCTACAAATAAGCTTGCTCACCAGTATAACTCACCCCTCTCCATGTGGAAGTCTTCTGCCAAGTATACAGCACAAGACAAACAGGACAGGGTGCTGACCAAGAGCTTAAGAACCAATTACCCATCCAGCATTGACGTGAACCATGGTGCCTGGACTGGCAGGATCTATGGCCCAAAGGCCTCTGACTTTTCAAGAACTCTCCAGCTTCAGCCCTCCCCACTAGGATCCTAAATGCAGGGATAGAGGTATATCAAAAGACACTTCGGTTTAAAATCTTGTTGATGTTAAGCCATAGACTTTTGCAGACTGCACGGAGAGGCTACTCTTAAAGAAGTGGCTTTAAGCTTCATAGGACAGCAAGAGAACAAATATGTGAGTTTGGTGAAGTCCCTGCAGGTGCAACCTCAGGCCAGACCAAGCAATGGCCTTAAGCCCCAAATATGTATCCTAGGTGCCCATCTAAGGCTGTTAATCTCCCTGTGGGCTGCTCTCTCTCTGGCTGGGCAGAGGCTTTCTCCTCTTGCAGTGGCCTCAGGCACAAGATATCCCCTCACCACACCAAAACCTCCCTCTCCCCTCTCTCAGCAGGCCCCTTCATGGCAACAGCCATGATCATGGCCACCAGTGAGATGTCACCAAGGACATAGCTGAGATAGAAACTAGTCACAGGCCAAGCCTCACGAGTACATAAGGGGTTCAGAGTCAGGCTCTATCCCCATCCACAGGCAGCTCTTTCTGATTCCACATCTGGCCAGCTCTGAGACAAGCCTAACACCCTGCTTTTGTCCGGGTCGAGAGGGGAGACATTGTGATCCTGAGGGTCAGGCAGAGCATCTGCTCTGTATTAAGGCCCAGCTAGATGAGAGAGGAGATGAACAGAACAATTTTCTTATTCTTAGAATTTTATTTTTCCATTGAAAGAGATATGTAAATGAATAATTAAATAAAACATAGAAATTCCTCCAGCATGAGTTCAATGAGATGCTTGACCTTTCTCTAAACAAGTGCTCTATAGTGCGTTACACAATATATGCCCCTTCTCTGGGCCTCCAGTTTCCCATCTATAAGAATAGAGGGCTGAATTAGATGAGCTCCTGCTCTGAATCTAATGTTCCTACAATCCAGTGACCCCAGAAGCTTCTAAAAGAGTCATTCATGACCAGAGCCCAGACCTGAACATTTTTCTCCAGCTCGCTCTTCCCAGAACCCAGGCTTCTCTGTGTTCTTTGCTCAAGGGTGACTTTGAGTTATAGGAGACATGTAGGGTTTGTCCAAGGAACTGCCAGTACCATATCCTGCTGTTTATGTTAGCCATAAAGCCCCACACCATTGCATCTAGGAGCTGCCCCAGAAGTCCTGGCCTAAAGGCCAAACAGGTTCACACAAGTCCATTGTCTTTTTGCTCTCTGAGTCCCCAGCCTATTATTCCTTCATCTGATTTTAGTTTCAGCCTCTTAAAACACGGCTCTCATTGTAAAATCTCCGTGAAAACCTGTGTCTCCCCAAACTCTCTCAACTCAGATGTGAACTCCTTAGCCTGGTGCTTGTTCCTCTCTAGATCCTGTTTCCAGCCCACACCACCTCCTTTTAGCATTACCACCCAGTATTCCCCAACATGCCCCTTACATTCAAGCTTCAGAGCAACTTTCCTGTTATTCTTCAGGACTGACTTGGCCTCCCCACCTGTCAAGATTCAGCTTAAATGTGGCTTCGACCCAGATGCTTACTCTGACCTCCAGCCCACAGGGTTCCTGAAACACTGAAGTGTTGACACCATTCATCCTGAGCCTGAGAGACTTGCTTGGTTTTGTAGTTGACTGGTGATCTCCCACGGATGCATCTTGTCTCCCTGAGACAGCCAAAGTTCCACAAGAATATGCCCATATTAGTCAGCATCTGGCCCAACACTCTCCAAGTAGCCGGTAAAGACTTGTTGAAAGCAATGAGGATAGCTGGACAGATCATGGGAGTGGGGCGGACAGAGGAATGGATGCAAAGTGCTAAGGGGCCTCATATGTAGGCAGGCAGAGTTACAGAGACATCTGTAGAATAAAAAATGAAATGGAGGCTAAACGAATGAATAAATGGACCTTGGTCCTAGCTACCATCATTGCTCACCTAAATCACTATAATAGGCTCCTAATGCATTTCTCCTCCCAGTAACAATCTACTATTTTCATAGCAGCTATAGCATGTCATTTCTCTCTTCAAAACTTTTCAATGTTCACTATTCCACTCATATCAAAAGCCAAGGTTCTTCAAATCACCCACCAGAGCCTTCATGAGCTGGCACCCATTATTGCATTGATCTCAACTCCTTCAACTCTCCCCATCCCTCACTTAACTCCAATCATATGAACCGGCAAGCTCTTTCTCAACCATGCCTCAGGGCCTTTGCACTTACTCTTCTCTTTATTTGGCTCCTCTTCCAACAAGTATTCACATAGCTTCCTCTTGGCCTCTGTTTAAATGCCTGCTTATCAGAGAAAACCTCCTGACCCTGTATAAATGTATAAACCCCCTCCCACCCTTGGAGCTCCCTTACTATTCTCTCTATTTCTCCATGGTATTCACACTTTGTATGGTGTATATACCCTCTTTACTGTCTCTCTTCCCAAACCAAATCCTCCAAGGGCATGAAATATGTGTTTTGCTCACTGTCATGTCTCCAGGGCTGAGAATTAAACATGGCACCTACTAGGTAGGTACTAAGTAGATAAATGAATGAATTCGTGAGGGCAGGAATGAGTGAATGAGTCTGTAACTTAGACCCTTGCAACCTTCGAGCATTTTTCCAAGATGCTGTTATCTGATGTGGCTGTCATTGTCCTATGCCTACTCAGTTCCAGCCCCGTCGGCCGCCGAAGCAGATGGATAGCACACATTCTAGGGAGCTCTTTGTAAATGACAAGCCTAAGAGAACTGAAAGAGCAGCTTCTAGGGGGATGGGGCCAGGATTAGTCTACTGCCTGGTTTCTAAATGCCACATTTTAAAATCCTGCTCTCCCACCCTCCCATAGCCTCTCTGCAAATCCCACAGGGTTCAAGTGCAATCGTATTCTAAAATGAAGAAGAAAACAAAAGCATCACGTTTTCCACCATAGGGCTCACAGGGAGCTGTGTTCCTATTTCCCTTAAGGCCAGAGCCCCCTAATACCTCTGTGAAGTCCAGTCTGCCTTATATCTACCTTATATCTACCTAATCCCTAAGTTCTCATCACCAATGAAAGAAGGGAAGCCAGAAAAGCAGACAATGAGCCAAGAGGAGTAATCAGTGTGGCCACTTCTGGTCTTCCACTCTTCCTGCTAACACCCTGTAATCATACCCAGCCCAGCCCTAGACTAGCACAGTGACATCTCTCCAACCCCTGACAGTCTCCTTGCCTGGGATTCTGAGCTGTGAGAACCACAGAAAAGAGGGATAAAGGAGTGGGACTGAAGATAATGCATTAGCCTTGAGTCCTGCTATAAATCCAACATAAACTCTTGTTCATGGATGGATAGGTGGGTGACAGACGGGTGTGTGGGTAAGTGACCGAATGAACAAGATGAGATAGAAAGTTGAATGAGTGAGTGAGGAATGTAAGAGTAAGTGAGTCAGAGGGATGGAAAGGGCCATCTGTCCTAGTGCTGATGACATCTTTGAAAGGATGGCTTACTGGGCTTAGTAAGACCTACTTTCTGTATTCCTTTAAGCCTATGTCTAGTGCAGTGTTAGAGGTAGGAAGGAGGTTGGCAGCTCCTGACAAATGTGAATCATAAAGTAACTAAAGTTCCAAGGAGTCTTTCATAGGATTGTAAAGATATTTTATGCAAGTACCCAAGCAGCCAAGTCAGGACTACTGGGAACCCCTTCTATCTCCTGTATGCTCTACAAACCAGAGATAATGATAGATAGGGAAGCCACAGCTCAAGGATGCCATTTGTGACTTAGCCACCTCCCACAAGGACCTTCTTAGAATCATCTGGGAATTAGATGTCACCTGTCGCCAGCCCCCCAAAAGCTCCTTAGTGACATCTTAATTTGTTTGTACAGAAGATGGTAAGGTCTCTGAGGGACAGATATTGTTGGCAGTCACCCCAAATGCCAGGTGTCCCAAAATGAATTATCATTTTCCTCCTCAAATCTACTTCTCTCCTCCTTTTTATTCCACTGAATGGTTCCATCATCTGTCTGGTTACTCAGATGATAAATCTTCATTAATTCGTTTGTTCAACATATATTTGTGGCATGTGTCAGTAACATGGTACTGTGTCAGTAACATGATGCCTGCTAGGATAAAGTAATGAGCAAAACCAGACATGGTCCCAACCCTCGCAAAGCTCATCATCACATAGAGAAGGTAAGCTTTAATGATTACATAAATAAATGTAAAATTAAAACTATGATAAAGCCTTAAAGGAGATACATGATGTTTTAAAACTTTATAAAATGGGATTGGACCGGGTCCTGAAGATTATGAAAGTGACAACTCAGCTGAGAACTGAGAGTAAAGAAGGAATTCAGTAGTTGGAGTCAGGAAGAGTGAGCATTCTAAGCAGAGGAACAGCAAATACAAAGACTTATGGCAGGAGGAGCCTAACAAGCCCTAGGGACAGAGACTCAGCTGAGGCCATTGTGGCAGGGAGAGCCAGGGAGAGAGTGCTAGGTAGGGAGATGTCGGAGAGGGCAGCAGAGCCAGGCAAGCAAGACCTCGTAGGACTTACTAAAGAGTGTGGTCTTTATCTTAAGATCAATAGGAAGCAACTAACATACTTTTAAGGAAGAAAATGATATGAACATAGCTGAGTTTTGAAATGTGCTCTGGCTGCTGTGTGGAGAACAAATTGGAGGGGAACCAGTATGGATATAGGGGGACCGGGGGCTCTTGTGGTACCCTAGAAACATGAAGATGGTACCATGAACTAGGGTGATGCTGGTGGAGATGGAGAGAAGTGAAAGATTTGAGAGATATTTACAAGCTAGTATCAACAAGATATGGGGATGGATTGGATGTGGGTTTTTAGGGAGAGAGGTGTTGAGGATGACCTTCAGGTCTCTCTGACTTGTGCAGCTACCCAGACGAAGGAGTCATTCAACGAAATCTGAAATATCTGAAGAGGACCGGGTTTTAGTATGATGAAGAATGACAGAAATTCTGTTTTGGACACATTGAGTTTGAGAGGCCTTTGAGGCATCAAACTGGGAGTCCCCCAGACTCCTTCATCTCTCTCACTTTCTGCATTCACCAGTCACTGTGTCCTATTGAATTCTACCTCCTCTCCATTTGAACTTAGTTCAGGCCCTGGTAATTACTGTGTGAATAATTAAAACAATCTCCAGGCTCTTTCTTCTTCCAATCCATCCACCCACCTCATGCTGTCTTCCTAAATATTGCCTCCTGAAAGAGGCCCTTTCTAACCACCTAATCTAAAGTATTCCTACCCCATTACTCTCTATTGCAGTCTTTGGGCTTTTTCTTCTAAAAACATGTAACAATGTATTATATTGGTTGATTGGAGAAATAAATATACATATATGTCCTAACTCTGTTTGCTAAGACAGCATATAAATGATGACACACCAATCACAAGGAGCACAGGTGGCCTTTAAAAATCTTGGTTTCTAAATACCATTTTCCACTAAAAGGATCTAGTGCTCTTCAGACAAATGGCTAATTCCAGGGCTGTAGCACAGAAAGGAAACTGAGCCTGTAACTTCTTGCTATAGCGAATAGTAAGGAAGAGCATAGAGAATTGTGGGGATGCATCAAAAACAAAGAAAACCAGCTTGCAGAGCCTCCCACTAATCAAGTTTGGGACAATGTGAACATTGAAATAAAATAAAGATAATAATTGATTTATAACCCATTGAATAAATGAAGAATTCATGAGACCCTAGTGATAGGAAGGGAGGGAGAGGGGAAAGATTTTTTTAAAGTAGAATGCCAACTACTAAATATGGAAGAAATAATTGATTCAAAATGATCAACAATGCTAAAATCAGTGGGTATAAGTTTGATAAGGAACAGCTTATACATAGTCTCAAAATATCTCGCCACCAATTACTTATTAATTTCAGAGAGAAAAATAGTAATTTCTCAGTGGAGAAACTGGCAGACATTATTCTTAAGCAAGTGATAAAAGCTCCCATCACCAGCACTGGGACAATCCCCACATCATGTGCTTGGTGATATGAAAACTGGAGAGGACATAACCTCACTGCAGTGGTATTCCTGCCCATAATGCATTGCTTGAATCTAGTCATGTGGAACCATCAACAATAACCAAATTGATAGATATTCCACATAATAACTGACCTGTACTATTCAAAACATAAAGTTCAAAAACTAAATAAATAAAGCAAAAGAACTGCTCTGTATTCGAGGAGACTAAAGAGACATGATAATTAAATGCAATCTGTGGACTAGATCCCGACTGAGGTGAGAGAGATGGGGGAGCCATAAAGACATTATTAGGACAGAATTGCACTGTGGTAAGAGAATATCCTTTTTAAGAAAATATATACTTAACATATGGGGGCTAAAGAGGCATCATGTCTCCAATCTCTCCTCAACTGATCAGAAATATAAACATTTTAATATGTATTCATATATAATAAAACAAACAATAAATATATTAAAATATACAGTAAAACATAAATTATATAAACAATAAAAATGTATGCAAATAATAAAAATAATATTTTTGTATGATTGGAGAGAATGAAAATAATAAAGTAAATGGAAGATCATGTAAACAGTTGAGACATGGATAAAGAGGGATTTCTTATACAACTCTTATACATTTTTATTATATTTGATATGTCAAAATTTAAAGTGACATAAAAATAGGAAGTACTCAATAAATGTTTGTTGAATGAATAAGTGAATATCCAACCATGTCCCTCCCTTCTTAAAATACCTCAGTGCTTGCCCATAAATATGACAAAAAGTCTAAACATCTCAGGACAGCAATCCAGACAGGACTCCATACAAAGCTCTTTGTAACATCTTCCATCTCATCGCCAACACTACTGACCACCCACACCATAGGCTCCAGTTATGCCAACTGCTTAAAGTTCCCCAGACTTACCACAGTAGGCAACACTTGTATGCCCTCGCACATGCTGGTCTCTCTACCCACAATATCCTCCTCTTCCTGGCAACTTCCTGTTATCTTTCAAGATCCACACCAAGTACTCACACTTTTGGGAAGGCCTCTCTGACTGCCCCAACTGGAGACAACACTTCCTTGCTGCTACATTAGAGTCTCCAGTACCTGCTTTGATCACGCCCCCCAGACAGGCCTTTATTTGTTTACAAGTCTGTCTTGCCATATGGTATGATTGCTACCTGAAGCCCAGGATATTCCAACTTACCTCTACCCCCAGCCCCTTGCACAGACCCTGGCACAGTAAAAGATCTCAATTAATACTGAGGCATGAATAAATGAATCAGTTTTGGTTGTACTCTCTGCATCTTCCAAGAGAACCCTTAACTTTACTCTCTTTCATTATCCTCAGAAACTGCAGAGAAGTGAGAGAAATGAGTTCTCTCATTTTATGCACCAGGAAAGGGAGGCTCAGAGAGGGTAAGCGACTTAACCCAAGATAATACAGTGTGCCCAAGGCTGAGTCAGAGCTGGAATCCAGATCTTGTGCCAATCAGTCCAGTGTTCTTTCACAGAAAGTGGGTGGCATAGGAAAGAAGGATATTGCACTTTACAGTTTGCCTATTCTATGCCAGACACTGAATTTCAAATAGACTTTCCAGTTCTAGCACCACATTACCTTACGAGGAACCCCATTTTACAGATGAGGAAACTGAGGCTCCAAGTCAGATCCATCTGGCTGCAAAGCCCATGCTCTCTTTTCCGCACATTGCCAGTATGTACTGCTCACCTCTGACCCTCCATCAAAAGAAGTGAGATGGCCTGAGCCGATTGTTCTGTCCCTCAACAGTGTCTTTAAATCCAGCACCACACACAGACCCAAAACACAGTTTACACCCTCCAACCACAGGCCACATTTCACATGGTTTCCAAAACCAGAATATTTGGTTTGTAAGACAAAACCTTCATTTCTCCAGCAGAAAGTGAACACTATACACAACTACCCAGCCAAACTGCTGACACCTACAGACACTGCATCACACCAAACAGAGTCTAATCTGCCCTGAGACATCCTCAAAGCATCCAGGATGCCCCCAGAGTTTGGCGCTGAGGATACCCTGGAACTGGGGGAGGGGAGATCAGGCCAGTCAGATGGCAGAGTCTGGGCAGAGGCTTGGTTCCTAGGACAGAGGTTGCTCCAGGAAAAAGTGAAGGCACAGAAGTTCAACACTGCCCACTCCATGCTGGTGGGGAGTTGAAAGGCAAGGGGAGAGATCCCTGCACAGCCCAGGAGGCCTTTCCCACCCCTTCAATCCCTGCTTCTTACACAGCAATAGTCTCCAGCTGAGGCTGGAAAGGCCAATGATGCTGATCACGTTCAGGTCCTGAAGACAGACAGAGAAGTCAAGCCCTTAGCCTCATTCCCCAATTTGCCCAAAGGAGTAGTTTTTCCTGCTTTGAAAGTCTTTGAAATGAGGGAGTTGCTGGCATCTCTTGTGGTCAGTGGACATTCACTACACACTCTGGAGTTAGACAGATCTGGAAAGCAATCTTTGCTAGCTCTGACCTTGGGTTAGTTGTTTAGCCTTGCTGTGTTTCAGTTTCCTTATATTTAAAATCGTCTTAACTATTTCATAGGGTTGGTATAGAGGTTTCATGAAAAAAAAGATGGAAAGAGCCTAAAAAGGAAGCTGGACAGTAGTCGATAATAAATAAACGTGAGTTACTATGAGTTGCCTTTCCTGCACAGAAGTCCTAACCATCTCACACAATGCTCTTGCTGGCTTTTAAGTCTGTTTTCACTTGGTTGAGCTTAAAGCCCAGGGTCCAACCAGAGTCTAAATAGTGTGAAAATTCAGCAGAGATGTGCTCCGGTCCTAGTCTTACCTTTTTAAGATGGCATTTATCTGGGAAGGAACAAACACTTCACCCATACCAGGTGACCAGCACATTACTTAGTACCAGGCCACAGGGGATTTCCTCTTTCCTACCTTGTGATCAAATGCTTCTGGGAGGATGCATCTTGAAGGCAGGCAACGGCTACCAGCTTGGGTTGACATAACACATACTGAGAAGCAGGACCCCAAATGCAGTGCCTGAAAGCCCACCATTTGAGTTATTCTAATCATTCTTTGTTGCTAAGTTTTACCCTCCAGCTTTCTCCTTTCCAAACATGAATGGCCTTAGGCAGCATAAAATAATTTGTCTTGGAGTGAATTAGAAGTTTCACCAACTTTGCAATGTGGCTAGAGCCCTGCCCTGCATTCAGACGAAGTGCACCTCTGCAGGTAAGAGGTGACAAATGACTCCCTGACCACTTAGCAAACTAGAGACACCATATGAGGAAGGATAAAGTGCTGAGCACTGGCCCATGGCCTCACAGACCCAGGCAAGGAGGCAGTAAAGCCCTTCATGTGCTCCTCCACACTCTTAAGTCCAAGCTCTCATCCCAAGCTCCAGTTCCACAAGGGCCATCCCTGATCAGAGATGTTGTGGTCCATACTGGGGGAGGGCTCAGATCCAAGAGACACAGACCTTCCAGCAGAGCCCTGAGTTAGGCAGGGTCACATTAGGAAGGGGTGGCTGTGGGGCCAGGGCCAAGCTTAGGGCAAGGGTCAAACTCCTTCAGGCACCCAGACACTTGAGCTTTTGAGACAAGGAAGAGCTAGCAGCTGAAACACTCAGAGCAGGGGGTGTTTATCAATGGCCCAATTCATTCTCAACTATCCCCCTTGTCTGAGCCAGCACAGAGATGGGCATTATGTCCCAGAGCTACCAGGAAAAAAACCTCCAAGACATCGTCACCAACTAGAGTCCAAAGGTACAGAAACCAAATTGAGACATATGGTTTGAAAACCAGATGATGTATTTGAAATTGAGGATGTCCCAAGAAAATTCAGTGTGGTTCCCATTCCCAGAGACCAATAGAATGCTTAATTGCTGATTTTTCGTTTATTTGTTCTGATTTCCTTCAACAAAGGAAGTGGAAGTTTACAATTAAAAATGTGTATTCTATAAAGTTGATAAAGCAGAAATTAGAAGTCAAAGCAATGGTTCCAACTAACACAGTTATTACAACAGAACAATATGATGGACTAAGAGCTTCCCAGCAACCAGAGTGAAAAGGGAAGCACAACGGGAAAATAATTCCTTCCCCACCACCTTTATTCTGCTGGACTGACCACAGCCTGCCCTTTTTTAACCACTCCCAAGGGTCAGGTGTAGGATCAGGCCAAAGAAAAGATAGATCCCAGCATTCCCCTCAGAAAGCAGTTGAACCCAACTTGCTCTCCTGCATATTAGAGGAGTTGGTGGGTGAGAGCTTAGTCACCCCTTAGACCAAACCATAGGCATTAAGACAGAAGAAACTCAGGCCAGGCATGGTGCCTCACACCTGTTATCCCAGCACTTTGGGAGGCCTAGGCAGGCAGACAACTTGAGGTCAGGAATTTGAGACCAGCCTGGCCAACATGGAGAAACCTCATCTCTAGTAAAAATACAAAAATTAGCCAGGCGTGGTGGCAGGTGCCTGTAATCCCAGCTACTCAGGAGGCTGAGGCAAGAGAATCACTTGAATTCAGGAGGTGGAGGTTGCAATGAGCTGAGATCATGACATTGCACTCCAACCTGGGCAATAGAGTGAGACTCAGTCAATGGAAAGGAAAGGAAAGGAAAGGAAAGGAAAGGAAACGAAAGGAAATGAAAGGAAAGAGGGAAGGGGGGCAGAGAGAGAGAGAAAGAAACTCAATACCATCTTTCTAACTTCCCAACTGAAGGAGCACATTTAGTCTGAGTACCTCAATGAAGTATTCAGAAGGGAATAGCCATGATAGAACAGCTCTAGAAACTCTACTAAGAAGAATAACACCACCACTCTGCTGGTATTTTAGGGCACCTACTCTTCCAAGCGCTGTATGGTGTGTGCCCAGTGGTCACCGCGGGGAGGAAGTCATGGAGGAGTTTCTGTCCAGAAAAAAACATAACTACTGGAAGAAAGGAGAGGAGAGAGCAAATGCCATCCCCCCACCAGCCTGTGGGAGGGAGACTCAAAGTAGGGTTGAATGAAACCAAAGAAAAAAAGGAATCAGCCTAGCTCAGTTCACTGTCCTCCCTGCCAAATGGTTGCCCTGGGACCCAGCCCAGAAGGGTCGCTGCTTCTCTGCAGCAAGTGTAATCCAGAGTATAAACTACAGCACGGAGCAAATTACATATGCTGAGCTCTGTCTCAGATCCCAGCTTGACCCGGCTTGCCTTCCAAAGGCAGTGTTCGGAAGTTTTCACTTCTAAAAGGGCAAACACCGCTTCTAAGTCGCAGAGCTTAAGGGACAAGATGCTCTCTGGCTGAGCTCCATGGACAGCCTCAGTTTCAGATTAAACAGAACCCGTCAAAGGCACCATATCACCATCTGCCCTGATCCCTGCAGCCAAAGTCCCTGACTTAAAATATTCCCCACTGAGGCCAGTTTCTTGGACCCATTGTCAGAGGTATAAAATATAGGTTAAAAGGGGCAAAAGTCGGAGGAGGCTAGAGGCTGAGGGTGGGGCCACACCAGGAATACATTTGTGCATATTCATTGAACAAAGTGGGTGCATGTTGCATACATGTCACTGTCCACAAGTATACATGTTGAAAGTATGTGAATGGTTGCGTGGCTATCCTGAGAAGAGTGTGCGCAAGACTGATGCAATGGACAGGAATGCGTGTATGCTGAGCATGTGAGCGTGGGTGCCCTGCGAGTGTTTGTGGGTGGCCATGGCCATCTTGTCTACTCATCCCCTGACCTCCTGCCTCTTCTCCTGGTTTAAGAGTGGGGTCCCACAAGCTGTCTCCCTGACCCTGGTCTAGCCAGATTGGGTCAGTCAAAGTCACATTCACTCCAGTGTTGTGTGAGGGCTGAGCTTCTGTCCTGCTCCAAGCCCTGAGAAACCAAAGCCGAATGACCCACAGAGAAGACACCCCAGCTGGGGACAAGTCAGGTCACCTTAGAAAGCCTGAGTTCAGATAACACTCCCTAGCCCCAGCTTCTGCCTTCCTGGGTTCACTCTGGCACATCCACTCATCCACATGCAGACTGGCTCAGCTCACCTGGAGGTCTTCCTGCCACACACACACACAAAGGCATTTCCACAGGTACAGACACAGTCCGCCCAGGGCAGCAGGTGCCACACAGACAGACACCTGTGGCCCACTCCAGGCCACCAGACACACTCTGAAACACTCGTTCACCCACACTCACACCCTAGGGCGCATGCTAGAAAATTCCACATGTGGACATCCCACCCAGACACACTCCCTCACACTGGCACAAGCTCCCCTTCACAAGCACTCCCACTGACACATTTACACCTACTATCCAATTAGTCACAAATCTGCACTGTTCCCAACTAGGCTGGCAGAGGCATCACCAGCCCCTGAGTCCAGCTAGGGGAGCTGTCTACTTACTTAGCGTGCGAGAAAGGCGGGTGGTGCGTGCGGCCAGTGGTGGCAGGGCGCAGTTGGAGCTCCAGAGGCCGCGCGCGAAGTAGCAGCTCTGCCGGCCCAGCCTGAGGGGCCGCCCCT
>NW_012117511.1:926320-956247 GCF_000951035.1 Colobus angolensis palliatus | reverse complement strand
CCCGCCCTCTCCCAGGCGGCCGCAGCCTCCCAAGGACCTTCCACAACAGCGCGCTCCCTGCCAAGCCTTGGTCCCAATCAGCCCCGGCTGCCTGCAGTCTCCGCGGGACTGCGAGGCTATTTCGGTGCCCCTGGCGGGGGAAACATGGCGCTCCCTCCCATCTGCGGGAGCGCTGGAATGAGGACGCGGTCAGGCCTAATTAGAGACCGGGCTACCCCGGGCCAGGCGGCAGGCACCAGGGTGATCGCCCGGGAGCCGCGGAGCCGTCCGGGCGGGGTTGCCCGCAAGGTGCCCCGCATGCCAACATCTGGAGAGGGGAAGGGAATGTGCCGCAATCGTTTCCCTTGGAGCTGAAACAAAACAAGGAGGGATTTGGGTGCAGTTCACTTGCTCGGAAGGAGGAAGCAGCCCGGCTTTGATCGGTCCCAAATGCCTAGAATGAGACGGTTTATTAACCGCAGGTGCTCCCCTCTGGAACCTTGGTCACACACACCGAAGTCACCCTCCACATCCTGGACCTGCCAGAAATAACCAGGGGTTGTTGCAGAAACTCCTTCTAACTTCGTCACATAAGATCAGACCCCACCCCCCACCCCCGTCCTGTACTCTGTGAAATAGCTAAATCTAGAAGAACTTGATTCCCACCCAAAAACTCTGGAGTGTGGCATTATTGACCTGGAGGAAAGCTTCCAGGTCATTTCATACAACTCCCCGCCTCCGCCCCGTCTTGCTGTGAGTCCCCCAGAGCCCAGAGAATCTCGACCTATTGGAGGTCCTCAAGCAAAGGCAGCCCCTGGTCTCCCTTGAGCCCTGTTCCAAAGCTTGAACTCTCTTATTGGCAGAAAGTTCTCCTTGACATCTAACCTAAATCTCTCACATGCAAACTATGTCAATTTGCTCACAATATGTATTCAGGGAGAGGGAGTTCGACTACGTCCCCATGATAAAATGACCACGCCAAGGTCCCGCTGCAGCTTTCTCTTCCTTGATGCTAATAATCTCTATTTCTTTTTTCAGGCTCTGGCTGAAGCTGACTGCTGCTCCTTGGCCTTGAATACACAGTAGCTCTCTGACATTAACTCTCTTCCTCAGCTCTCTAGGGGCCCAGGGCTCAGAAGATGGCCAAGTCATTCCTCTCAGACAAGCCAGCTTCGACTCTACCCTGCAGTCATCCAGAACAGCCTGATTCTACTCCCCAAGTTCCCTGAGAGGGACCTCAGTTCCTGTCTCAACAAGTGCTGTCTAGGGCTGGGGACAGGGCTTGGTGCCACCTGGCTGGGCATTACCACTGAAACCGCAGTCTTACTCAAATGGGCAGAGTTTGCAGAATCTTCTCTCTGAGTCTGTTTCTGGTAAGGCAGGTGGTATGATAAGAATAGTCTCAGTCAGGAGTGGTGGCTCATGCCTGTAATCCCAGGACTTTGGGAGGCCAAGGCAGGTGGATCATGAGGTCGGGAGATTGAGTCCATCATGGTAAAACCCCATCTCTATTAATAATACAAAAATTAGCTGGGCGTGGTGGTGTGTGCCTGTAATCCCAGCTACTCAGGAGGCTGAGGCTGGAGAATCAGTTGAACCACGGAATTGGAGGTTGCAGTGAGCCAAGATTGCGCCACTGCACTGCAGCCTGGCAACAGAGTGAGGGAAAGGAAAGGAAAGGAGAGGAGAGGAGAGGAGAGGAGAGGAGAGGAGAGGAGAGGAGAGGAGGAAGGAAGGAAGAAAGAAAGAGGTAGGGAGGTAGGGAGGAAGGGAAGAAGGAAGGAAGGAAGGAAGGAAGGAAGGAAGGAAGGAAGGAAGGAAGGAAGGAAGGAAGGAAGGAAGGAAGGAAGGAAGGAAGGAAGGTCTCCATTTCTTCCTCAGAGAAACCTGGTTTTGCATGCAGCCTCTACCACTTTCTAGTGATGAATCCTTGGACAAATCACTTAACCTCTCTGAATGTCGGTTTTCCCATATGTACATTGGGGAACATAATAATCTCTACCCAGCTCATGAGGTTGTTGAAAGTATAAAGTGAGGTCAAGGATGTAAAGCACCTGGAAAACTAAGATATTTTATTATACGCTAGAAACAGAATGAGGCTTAGATCATAAACAGATCGATGTTAGCAAAAAAGCCTCAAAGGTCTTTTTTTCCAGGCCCAAACTCTGTGTCTGGGTTTCAGGGTAAGAGAGGAACAGACTTGGTTTGTTAGATGTTCCCTGGAGGCACTTGGCATAAATGCCCCCACCCTCCACTTCCCAATACACACACACACACACACACACTCACATCCACCTTCCCAGATACGTACAGCACAGCACAGCCTCCTGGACTCCTGGACTCCCCATAGACCCCAGCCACCTGGACCTTCGCTGGCCGCCTCTCCATTGCTGGGGGGCCGCCTCATGGCTCCAGCCTTGGCTGCAGTGACTCCAAGTCTCCTTATAGAGGCCCCTGTAAACAGCTTCTCCCCCTCTGCCCATCCTTCTGGGCCATGGCCCTGAGAAGGCCTGTGACTGAAGGCAAAGCTTGTCCAAGGCAGTTCAGTACTGAGGCCGCCCAAGGGAGCTCAGAGTTGAAGCTTCCTCCCCCTCGACCCCCTCCCCTCTGCCTGCCTGACTTCTCAATGCTGGGCTGTCCTGCTTAATTCTTAATGGAAATTCCATCCCCGGCGCCGGCTCTAGCTGGCTCAGGGAGTCCAGACCTGGGCCAACAGCAAACTCCACCAGAGAGACTGGGCCTGTCTGGCCATATAAACACACTTAAACACATGTATACATGTGTATATACACACACCAGCAGCAAGACATGCTCAGAGACATTTACAAACTCGGATATTCTCATCCAGACACATCCATACGCAAAGATAATATACATTCTACTCATTAACATTTATTCCATATATGAGAACTTCATAGGTATCAATTGCTGTAATCCTTAGAACAGTACTAGGTTCTGGTATTATCCCTATTTTACACATGAAGAAACTGAGGCCCAGGGAGGTTAAGTAAATTACCCAAGGCATTGATAATAGTAGCCTAACACATGAGCACCAGGAACTGTGCTAAGAAGCTTATGTGTATTGTTTCATTTTGCTGCCATAGTAAGCTTTTATAAAAGTTATTATTATCCCCATAATACAGACACAGAAAAGGGAGGCCAGGTAGTTTAAATCACCTGTCTGTGGCCTCACAGTTGGTGAGATGGAGACTCTACACAGATACACATGGGAACGCTTACGGATGCATAGAAAGACACACAGGTAGAACATGCTCAGAGGTGTACTCACAAATAGCTTATTTCACCTAAACCAAAGTAGGTGCCTCAGGACTGGTCCAGAGCTGTATCAGGCAAAGGTCCCCTCCAGCCTGACTCCACATTCTTCTCCTGTCCAAATGGCCTATCCCAGATCCACCAGCTTCACACATCACTTTAGGAAGGACAAGTTCAGACCTAAATGGAGGAAAGACTTCAGGTTTACACTCCAGTCTGCCAGGTTCATAGTCAACCCCCAGCCTCAGCTCCAAATTGTTTCCGCAGTATCCCCTAGATAGTCACTGAAAGAAGCCTCAGCTACACTCTTCTGAAGGGATCACACTTCCAAGGAGGGAGCACCTCAGAGGCTCTGAGCACTGACCAGCCTCCAATGCTTGGATCCTGTCCTTCAGGCCCAGATGAATATAAACAGAGCCCTTGGGACAAGGCCTGGCACAGGAGCCCAAGCATCGGGGAGAACAGAGCATGTGTTGCCCGAGGGAGTTGAAGTTATACTGTAGGAAGATGGCAAAACCCTGGTGGAATGAGAGGAGACAAGGGTTGGAGCCAGTCCACTCCACCCTCTCCTGTGTCTGTTCCACCACATACTTGTTGTGGCTTATTGGCCACATAGGCGAGGGCAGAAAAGTCCTGTTCCTTGTGGGACAGGCAGTGAAGTCCTGAGTCCAGAGAGTTGAGAGGACAGACATGCAGGAGAGATCCAAAGAGTTCAGTCCACCAGGAGCTTATCCACTGCTTGAAGTTTCCATGCTATGCTAGATATCTCCAAGGGGCAGGAGGTGTGCTGGCCTCAGGCCTCCTTCTTTTTTTTTTTTTTTTTTTTTTTTATTATACTTTAAGTTCTAGGGTACATGTGCATAACGTGCAGGTTTGTTACATATGTATACTTGTGCCATGTTGGTGTGCTAAGCAGCCACAATAGAAAGTGCCTCAGAAGGCCTGTTATAGCCAGAGTAGTCTCTATTGTCTCTTGTAGTTTCTCCCATCCCCAACCCAGAATTCCCCAGTTGTTTCTCTTATCACAAGCTCATCCACCCTGTAGTCAGAGATAATAGCCCATCATGGCAGTCCCATGGGGCATCAGCATTGGAAAAGAGTGTTTTGAGGGAGGAGTGCTTAATCTCCACAAATGAATAAGGAATCATGGTGATTCAGGCAATAGCTCTAAGAAGGGGAGATATTCTGAGTTGAAGAATTTGCATTTCTAAAATGTTCCCAGGTGATGTTGATACTCCTGATCTGGAGATCATGCTTTGAGAACCGCTACTCCCTAGAATAAGAGAGTCAGGGACCATCCCAGTTCAAAACTAAATTTCCAACCTAACTACAGCGTAAAAATTATTTCTTCTGAAAGCTCCTTAAAGAAACAATGTACAGTCCTGGGCCAGGAGCAGTGACTGACACCTGTAATCCCAGTGCCATTTTGGGAGGCTGAGGTGGGAGGATAAGTGGAAGCTAAAAGTTCAAGACCAGCCTAAACAACAAAGCTAGACCTCATCCTTGCAAAAAATAAAAAATCAGCCAGGAAAAGTGATGTGCACCCGTGATCCCAGCTACTCAGGAGGCTGAGGCAGGAGGCTAGGAGGGGGACTGCTTGAGCCCAGAAGCTCAAAGTTACAGTGAGCTATGATCACACCACTGCACTCCACCCTTGGCAATTGAGTGGGACCCTGTCTCAAAAAAAAAAAAAGAAAGAAAGAAAGAAAAGAAAAGCAAAAAGAATTTTTAATCTTTTCAGCAGTTTGTACATTTCCTTGCCTAACTTTCCTCTTCCCGACTTCTGTATCACCCCTGCCATCTGTTGGTGGGTCTTTCATGGGCTCTGTCATGGCTCTCTCTGCCCCAGTGCACCTCAGGACAAAAAACGGCATCCTCCACTCTGTCCTCTACCTGCACAGAGAAGTTATCAAGATGAGGAACCTGCACAAAAATAGCGATGACCAGGCAGGCTCTCAGTTCCAGGGATGGAGATAAGAGATCAAAAGGTCATAGTGATAGCAGCTGAAATCCAGCCCTACCCTTAGAGATGGGCAATGGGCATGGGTCCCAGTACCCACAGCTGCAACCTCCAGTATCCCTCTGAGACGTGCACATCGAGATGCTGCCCTGCCTCTAGGATGGAGAGATAGGGCCCTCACAGAGGACAAGGAGAAAGAGTACCAGACAGGCTGGTGCAGATGCATCATTAGCTCACTTGGGCAATGGCTCGTCTATCTCTCTAGGCCTTGCTCTGCAATTCTTTCAAGAAGGAAAATGTTCCCCAACTCCCAGAGCCAGTGTGAGAACCTGTAATATAATTAGAATGGAGAGACAGAAGGGACAGAAAAGCCCTCAGAGATCTCTGGATGCAGGGGTTCTGAAATTTTATGATCCACTAGCATCACCTGAAGGGGGGCAAAATGCAGAGTCCAAGGCCTCCCTCAGTGGTTCTGAGTCGGTAGGTGGGTGGTGTGCTGGAGCCCACATGCACCTCTCTTCCCCAAAGTGAAGTTCAGTGACTTCACATTGTTAGCTTGAACTTGGCCAAGGTAGGAGTATTTATTTACACTACAGAAATTGAGCAAACACTATAAATTGGGGTGTTTTGTTTTGTTTTGGAAAGCCTGTTGTTGATCACTTAGCAGCACACCTTGGGACATTGTGGGTCTCTACTTCCTAGTATCCCAAGCAATTACGATGCAGGCCAACTTTGAGAAACACTAATCTAGTGATGAAGTTCTAACCCAAACCCCTCGTAGTACAGATAAGAAAACTGAGGCCCAGGCAGGGGAAGAATCCCAGTCATGGCCTCTGTAGTAAGCTGCTCAGTTCAGGTTGGTGGGAGCTGGGGAGCAGCCCTGCCTGTTTACTTGACGCAGTGCTGTGTATGTCTGCTCCACCGAATACCTGTTGAGGCTTATTGGCTAAGTGGGGGAAGGTGGGAAAGTCTTGTCCCTTGTGAGCCAAATAGATTACTTCTCATCAGCATTTAGAATTTGAACTACCTGACCAGAGTGCCCTGGACAGCAGAAAATAAATTCCAAGGCTGCTTTGCCCTTCCCAAACCTTAACTATAATCTCTTCCTTGAATGTAGAGAGATTCCCTAGTATCCTTCCAACAAAGTCCATGTGTGTCTTAGAGTAACAAGCTATATTCCCTTACTCACAATCAAAACCATCTTCAGAAATGCAGCCACAGAGTAAATTAGCGAAAATAAGAACCTAAGATTCCTGCCCCTTTGTCTTTCCCCTACATCATGCCCTGCCCTAAGACAGGATGCCAAAGGACAAATGGTGATACAAATATGCAACTCTCTGCGGTGGTGGTTTTCAAAGAGTAGTCCTAGACCAGCTATCTTGACAACACCTGGGATCTTATAACAACATGCAAATTCTCAGGTCTCACCCCATAACGATTGAATTAGAAAATCTGTCACTACAGTCTAGCAAGCTGCATTTGAACAAGTCTCCCGGGAGATTCTGATGTCTGCTAAACTTTGAGGAGAATTCCTCTAGCAGGAGGAGCCATAGCTTTGCCTCCCTAGCAATGAAATAAAGTCTGCTTAGGTCAGGGAGGAAAGGCCAACAGGGTGTAAGACCAGCATGGGCTGTGTAGGGTCAGTCGCACCACTTCCTCCCCAGCTTCCTTAACCCCATGCTCCTGGGGAATTCCAAGAGACTAAGCAGTGGCCGTGCATCCTGAACTAAGATGGAGTCCCCCTTTCCGAAGCCTAAAAAGCAATACCTTTCCAAAAATAGCAGGACAACCTCAGCAAAGTCATGGACAGGAAATGCCACTTCTGTCACTGCCTTGGTGCTGAGGAAGTGACTCACATTGGACCTTCCCTGGCTCTTTAGATTCCCAGGAACTTGCTCTGTCTTGCCTGAAACAGCTTCTTGGGTCCTTCTGGAAGGAGGACAGCCTGGCTCCAAAAGCCATTTTGGCCTCTCCAGCTCAGAGTCCAGTGTTTCTTCCATTTCCTGTGCCCCCTTCAGGGAGAAAGATGGGTATGAAGGTAATTTAAAAAGTGAGGTCTCAGGAAGAGGGACAAAATTATAATAACAGAGACTACATCGCCATGTATTGAGTTCTTCCTACATACCAGCCCTGCCTGTACTAAGTACTTTCTTCCATCTTGTATATGTCTCACCACAATCTAATAATATGTATTTATTACTGGCCCCACTTAGAGGGAAGGAAGCAGGCTGAGAGAGGTTAAATAGCTCCCCCAAGATCAGACAGCCAGTTTACGGAAGATCAGAGATTCAAACCCAGGTCTGCCTGACTCTAGGCTCCTCTGGTTTGTTCCCCACTCCACCCCCCTTTTTTTTCTTTCTAAGACAGGGTCTCACTTCCATCCCCCAGGCTGGAGTGCAGTAACATGATCTCAGCTCTACAGGCTCAACTTTCTGAGCTCAGGTGATCCTCCCACCTCTGCCTCCTGAGCAGCTGGGACTACAGACATGCACCACCAAGCCAGGCTAATTTTTTGTACTTTTAGTAGAGACAGGGATTCACTATGTTGACCACGTTGGTCGAACTCCTGGACTCAAGCAATCCTCCCACTTGGGCCTCCCAAAGTGCTGGGATTACAGGCATGAGCCACTGTGTCTGGCAGCCCCTCGAATTTCAATACAAGTGCAGAGGTTCACCTGGGACAGGAGGAAATGCACCTGCTGCTGAGAAGGGCAGGATGGGGGCAGAGACATGAGAAGGCCTTTTCCCAAAGTGGGAGGCCGGGTAATTTGTGGAGAAGAAAGGAGTGTAAGTGGGAGTGGAGCCTTGAGGAATCAGGGATAGGACACCCTGGTTCCCATGGGAAGTATGGAAAAGAAAGGAACGGATTAGGGATGACAAAAGGAGCCCAGCTGGGGCTTGGAAAACATACATTTGAAATGAAACCAGTGAGGATAATGTGTACAAGCCAGTACTTGGTGATCCCGATCTGACTCACAAAGTTACTGTGGGGACAAGGGCTGATCCCAGAGACAACAAGGCCTGCAGATAGAAGTGACCTGTGGGGGCACTTGGGAGCCATCAGGAAGCTGTGGAGCCTGATGAGGAAAGAACTTGCCCCACCTGGAGAGTGCTTAGCAGCTCTGGGACTGTTTGGGAGTTCTCATCAAGGAAGGTCATTAAATGGCACCACCCCACCCCTAGTTAATCAAAACAAAAACCTGATCTGCCTTTGCTTCCTCTTAACCTATACTATCTCCCTCTCTGTCTATCCAACTGGTCTGCTAATCCTCTGCTCTGCCTCCAGTCTCTCTCCCTAACCCTTCCACCATTTCCTATCATTGCAAATCTGGACTCCTGTTTAGAGTTTCTGCGAGGACCTCCCTGCCTCCTCTTCTGCCCTCTAACCTTCATTAACCACACAGCAGCCTGAGTCATCTTTTAACAATGTAAATATGAGATTGTCCTCCCTCACCTAAAACTCTTTAATTGCTTTTTACTACTGCACTTAGAAAAAAAAAAATGCGAACCTTTTCTTCTGACTCATGAAACCTTACATAATTCTTCTCTCTTCTAGGGTCTCAAGTCACATCATCTTCTTGAGAGAAGTCTTCTCTGACCTACAAAGAACCATCCCTGGTCATTCTCCTATGAATGCCACTTATCACTCTCTGAAATTCCCTTGATTGTTTGTTTGATTACTGTCTGTCTCTCCTGCCCTCCATACCATGAGAAAAGAGACCGTGTCTTCTAGTACAGTAGCTGGCACACAATAGATATTCAGTAAACTGCCATGGAATGGTTCAAGCATGGTAGAGGAAGTAGCTGCCCCATGTGTCAGAGCAAAGAGGGGCAGAGATCATCCAGGAACCAGGTGCAAAAAGAGAAACAGAACCAACAGAAAACCCAGTCCTTAAAGAGGACTTGGGTTTCCAATAATTTTCGCTGAGAAGGACATTCCCATCCCTGGTTTATGAGAATGAACAACTTCCCTGTCCTGGGGGTCCCATGAGATATCTGTACATTCTAATAAGATTTTTCTTATTTCCCTTAAGCTAGCTTGAGTTTTCTACTTTTGCTTGCCAATTTACAAGTCCTCATTTGTTCCCCCTCTGCATGTCTCCTCAGTGAAGACAGCTAAAAGAGAAGACCCACCAGCAGAAAGCACACAGCACAGGGGATGAGGGCTTGAGGCTTATCTTTTATCTCTTTGATTTTGCACAAGGGTCTTTTCCTTCTCTGAATCTCCAAACCTAAGTCCACAGCACCTGAGACCTAGTCTTTCCAGGTGTATCTGTTGAGGACTCTGAGCTGACAGATGGTAAGCAAAGAGGCCATCTTTCAGGCAAAATGCATATTCTGTTCATTTTCATATTCCAGGCAGGTCCCAGTGCGAAAGAAGGCCAGTCGGCTAAAATTTGAATGACAATTTAATGAAGGCCTATTTATGTTCAGGGTTAAGAGAATAATAGCAAGTGATTTGAAGCATGCGGGGACTGACAACTGCGGGAAGCCATTAGCACCACCAATTATAGAGGGACAAGCAGGGAAATCACTTACTGGTGTTCCAGGGCAGCCTTGGAAGAGGCTACCCAGAAGAAACTGTGATCATGAAATCATGGATCCAAAGAGAAGTGGAAAAGAAATTCCCTAACCTGTCTCTGCTCCTTCCTCTGATCTCCAGCCAGTGCCTCTGTTGGCTGAACCCAATCAGGGAACAAGAGAGTCCAGGTGCTACAGTCTGAAGACCAGCTCCTCCAGATGCAGAGCAGAGCAGAGATGACAGAGAAGCTATGGGGGAGGATGCCCAGCACAGTGGTTTATAAGCAGAACCCAGAGAAAAACTAAGACCTACAAACTGTCTAAGTCCCCACAGACACTGTCTCATTTAAATCTCTCTATAGAAGCACTGAACTTTCCAGAAAGCCTCTAAATTGCCATAATGGTTTTGATAGGCCCAGATTTACAGCCCTTGGCTAAGGGCTTGCCAAAGGCAGAAGCTATGCAATCAAGCACTTGCAACAACTGAGATAGAAGGTTCCAGAAAAGTTTCATCAAGAGATGAAAAATCTGACAATTTGAATAATTAAAAAGCCTTAATGCAAACCTTCAGATAAATTATTGAGGATGTATTAGATTATTGAGGATCCATTAGAAAGGATCCTTCTAATAGACACCATGCCCAACCCAGGACTTTGTAGGAAATAAAAAATTGATCTGTTTTAAATTCCCTACAATTAACACTACTCATGATTTAAAACATAGGCCCTCCAGAACCTATCTATGCCCAAGCCCCATAAGGATAGGGTAGGGAGGGTGGGGTGCTGAGAGAGACAGCTTTCAATTCAGAAGACTAAGACCCTTCTAGGAGTAAGAGCATTCCTAAAGAATGCTTCAGGACATGGTGACCTCACTACTGCCGGAGAAAGTCTAGTACAGAAAACATTAATGAATAAAGGCCAGTCCTATGCCTAGCACCATGCACATCACTAGGAATACAACCATGATCAAGGTAGGGTCTCTACCTTGGAGTCCTCACAACCTAGTAAATGGAGAAAGAGATATAAATAGACCATTCCCACATGAGGAGTTAATTAATGGGAGAGATGAATTAAAATGTCCCACTATAATTGTGTATTTCTGCTTTATATACTGTCAGGCTATGTTATTAGGTGCAAATACATTTAGAATTATTACATTCTGCTGGAAATGTTACATTTTGTTATCTTAAGATAGCCCTCATTATCTCTTAAGGCTTTTTGTCTTATAGTCAATTTTATTCAAATTAATATTAATTACACTACCATTATTTTAGTTAGTGTTTGCATGGTATATTGTATTTTCATTCTTTTACTTTTGCCATTCTGTATTCTTACGTTTTAGGTAACTCCTGTAAAAAGTCTACAGTTAGATATTTTTTAAGTCTAGTCAATGTAGATGGAGGTGAAAGAGTTATGTATAATGAAAATCTGTGAGAAGAGCTTTCCCAAAAAATGAATCAGTGAAAGCAAATATTCTAAGGCAACAATATGGCTGGTATCTTTGAGCAAGAGCAGGAAGATCAGTAAGATGGAACAAAGGAGTGAGGGAAGTAGAAGGTGAAGGCAGAGATAGATAGTGGCTGAAGCAATGCCTTTTAGTAGTGGAAAGGGGATGGGATCTGCTGCACAAATAAAAGAAATGACTCTAGCTAGGGTCACAGAAAGTTAATCAATGGCAACAAATGGGAGAAGAGTACCTGTGTTCTGATGCCAGTAGGTGTAGAGATGTTTTGATAAGAGTCTGTGGAGGCTCTCCTCTGATAGATACCATCCTTTAACTGAAGTAGGAAGCGAGGTCAGAAGCTGAGAATAAGGATGGTGGAGAGGGTACTGGGAGTTTGAGGAAAGGCATGTAAAAGTGATCTAGAAGTAAATGGGAGAGTGAATGGACTAGGGACATGTAAATCCATGGCAGCAATAAGGGCCTAATTAAGTATCTCATAATCATGGATTCAGGTATTTAAAATGAAGCAATCAATATGGTTTTGTGTTTTTCTCCTGTCTTAAAGGTCCTGGATCTAGATGCCAAAGTGGTGCCGAAACCTTCTCTACTACATTCTGCTGAATGGTCATCTGGCCTTTCCTGAACACCTCAAGTGACAGGAAGCCTATAACTTCCTGAAAATCTCACACTACCTTTAGACAGATAGGGTGACAGAAAGTGCTTCCCTATATGGAGCTGACATTTCGCTCCATTTCTTCCAGGGAAATGTTAGGTTCCACTACATTTGAACCTGTGGGTCTGTTTCTGTTGTCTGTTGCTTAAGTTGCACTATCTCCTCCTACATCTGGTCATCCAGGAATTCATCTAGACATTTGACAACATATCCAGTTGGTGAGGCTTTGAGAAGGAAGAACTCTTATATAAGATGGGTAGAAATACCAAATGCCACATTTCCTACATCTAGCAAAATTACATATGCAGTTGCCTTTTGACTATATAATCCTATTTCTAGAAAGGATAAAAAAATAGTATTGCACTAGATTAAAATTAGATTAAAATGGTCCCAGATTATCCCCATGTGTAGCCCTGCTAAGAAAACAATATGAACATTTTGCAAAATTTAGCTCCAAAGATGATTATTATAGCATTTTTATGATAATTAATATCTGGAAACAACTTACATGTATATAGGCTTCATTACATAAATTCTGGCACATCTGTTCAATGTAACATGAAATAAGCAAAAAATAATAGGAGAACAAAGTATAGCATAGAAAGATACACACTGAAAAAGGTAGACTTTAAAGAGGTTTGATGTTATATGTGTTTATAAATATGTACATAAGATGTGCTATGGTTTGAATGTATATGTGCCTCCAAAATTCATATGTTGAAATTTAACTTCCAAGGTGATTGTATTAAGAGGCAATGGCTTTAGGAGGTGACTAAATCATGAGGGTTTCACTATTATAGGTGGAATTAGCACCTTTATAGAAGGTGTTAAGGGAGTGAGCTCCCCCCACCCTCCACCTCTTCTGCCATGTGAGGACATAGTGTTTGTCCCCTTTCTTGCCCTTCTTCCACATGAGGACATAGCAACAGGTGCCATCTTGGAAGCAGAGAGCAACCCTCACCAAATACTAAATCTGCTGATGCCTTGATCTTGGACTTCCCAGCCACCAGAACTGTGAGAAATAAATTTCTATTCTTTACAAATCACCCAATCTATAGTATTTTGTTATAGCTGCAGGAACAAAACTAAGGTAAGATGTAAAAGAAAGAACATACACCAAACTGTTAATGGTGGGTTTCTCTGAGTGATGGGATAACTAAGAAACACATATATTTTTGGGGGAGAGATACTATATTCTGAATTTTCTATATTGTGTATATATTATTTTATAATTAGGAAAACAAGTTATTTAAATTATTTCATTTGAAAAAAATCCCTACCAGCACATTCAGGTCAAGACAAACTCCTCCATAAAACCTCCCTAATTTTTTCTTCACCCACCTCCACCCCATCTTCAGCCAGGAGATCTCTAAGCCTCTTTTGAGCTCAGAGAGCATTTTGAAATAATACATCTCAGTAAGGAAGGACAGGCTCAAGAAAAAGAGCAGTCCTGTGTCAAAATTCGGAGATCTTCATTCATGCCTGTAACGACCCCTACTCCCACCACTCTTCCGTCTCTGACCCAGTCTTTGTGCTTTGAGGGAAATCAATAATAAATCAAAATGGGTCGCACGGCCGGGCGCGGTGGCTCAAGCCTGTAATCCCAGCACTTTGGGAGGCCGAGACGGGTGGATCACGAGGTCAGGAGATCGAGACCATCCTGGCTAACCCGGTGAAACCCCGTCTCTACTAAAAAATACAAAAAAAAAATGGGTCTCACTAGTTTTCTCAGTCTCTAGATATCTCAGGATATCTCAGTAAGGTTTCTCAGATGAGAGGAACCTTCAAATCTTCCACCTCCCTAACATTACCACCTGCCTCTGGAATCCCACGTGCTTTGGAAGAATGTTGCCTCATCTTGATGACGGAGGCACCGTTAATTCAAATTTACAGGCCAGAAAACCAAGGCTCTGAAAGAAGGAAGAATTACAGATGAATCTGGGAGACCTGCTGGCGACCTGCCAGGGAGAAGGGAATCCTGGCAAAGGAAGCTGAAGCGGGGCTTAGTCCGCCCTCTGGTGGATAACGGGTTGCTTTGCACCTAGCGGGACAGACTGAGGAAGAGACAGTATTTTAAGATGCTGCTAGTCCTTTTATTTTGAAATTCTCACCTCATATCATAATAAGATACATCTGTATCTCATATGGAATACAATTTCTATGCAACTACATAATAGTTAAGTAGACCAACAGACATGAAGACACTTAAATAAACATTTATTTACTTGTTTCACCATATTCATATGTTGAAGCCAATAATATGCTATGCAAACTTGAACATTTTCATGAATCCTTGAAAAAATTTAGGTTTTCGGCTCATAGTTCTGGAAACTAAGTGATAAGAAATCCAGTCTCTTGCCTTCGCACCCTTTCTAGAGGATGCCATTCAGGTTTGGGGTGCCAGGAGGCAGCAGAAGCAGGGACCAGCAATGTGACCATAGCCTGGCTTAGGAAGGGCACACGGAGATGGTGCGATTCTCCAGGCACTGCCTCAGTGATACACGGGAAGGCATGGAACATGTTCATGCTTTATTCTGCATCCACACTGCAAATGCTCTAATGGCCAAAGGCAAGTGGACTATGACTACTTCTTTGAAACTCTAACTCTTACAGAACACAAGAGCCAATCTGGGTACCCTCAGAGCTTAGCTGAGACCATCCAGGACTTGAACAGATTTCACAAAACTCAGATGGAGGGCAACAGGTAAATAAATACAAAAGGGAAGTGAAGTCTGGCTTTATCGTCCAAGGCTGGTTTTACCATCAGGAGCTCATTCTCAGGGCTCAAAGGTTCTATAACATTTCATTTCCATCCCAGAGAGATAATCATCAAACTAGCTTCAAAGGGTTGACTCTGTTCCCTTGGTTCCCACCTTCTCAGTCTCCAGCCTGCCTCCACGAGGTCAGTGTCATCTTAACACCCATCATCAGTGAGCCTTTTCCTAGATATCTCAACAACCCTTTCCTGAAATCCAAACCAAAGAAGGGATCATTTCCCTTCTGGCAACCTATACCTGTTCTCCCAAGTTCTAGTTTCTTACCTGAGAAGCAGGCCTATTGCCCCATATAACTGGGACAAGTAACAAGCTTACACTAGAGATGAGAGCTTATCTCCTACAGAAGGCCCCTGGCTTTATCCTTTATTGTCTCATCCTTGTAAGAAGAGCTTAATCCACAACATTCATTTACTAAGAATTAAAAGTTATACAAGCAGTATATTATTCCTTAACACAAGTCATACTATACACTGAGAATTTATCTCTTTGTCTGCATAGCAACTTCTATCTTTCCAGAGGTTTAGATCTGAGGGTTACTGAAGAATCATCAAATGAATGCTGCAATTTAAAAAGGTTATTCTCCTCCAAAGCAAAGTATGAATCACTTTTTCTATAGCTGTTTGCTAACATCCAGGAGTGGCTTCTCCTCTTGAGCTTTTGCAGGGGCAGGATAATCAACTGTAGCTAGATCTCCTCCTCCCAGGCAGGTTAAAACATAGCTAAACAACTCTGAGTTATGGGGTGAAGAAAGGGACAGGTGAATGAGACAGTCTCTGCTTGATAACAGTTCTAGCCTATTGAGGAAGACTGCACTTTTAGACAAAAGAAAACTAAGAGACACAATAGCAGCAAGGAATTACAAGTGAATCAGTTCCTGCGTGTGGTTCAAACAGTGAGAAATCAGAGAAGAGGCAGTATCCATGAGCCTGACTTTTCCTACTCTCTCAAATATTCTGTGTTCCTTCTTGCCCTCTTATCTCGTCTGTACCAACACTCACTAGCTCTTTTGTGTATTATCATAATCTCAAATACCTCCTATTCAAATTCCAGTGACTCCTACATTTAATTATTTACATAGCTTTCTCAGACTACACATCACATTAGCCACTTGGAGGTCCCTCAATTTTGTATGACTCTATTAGATACTGTCTTTTCTGGGAAAGGGCAGGTGTATCTAGCATTAAACCCTTCTTTCCAGTTAGCATCCTGACCTCTTATTAGGAGAATTCTCTGTTGTATGTAGTCTTGGTGGAAGGTAGTGCTTGATTCCCATGATGGAAGCTGAATTAAATAGATGTTCTCTCACAAATCCAGCACGATGGAGATGCAAGCACATGAAGTAGGCTCAGCTCTCTCCCAGAGCTCTCAATCTTGAGTAAATGTAGGATGACTAAAAGTCATAACAATTACAGTGGCAATAACAACATAAAGACTTTTGTCTTTATGTTTATGCCAATAACAACATAAAGAGTTTTGTTCCCCCCTCTGACATTTTCTGAAGTTTTGCTGGCCAGCCCTTAGAGCATCCCTAGGTTTTCTTTTTGTTTTTTGTTTGTTTGTTTGTTTTTTAATTTCTCAGCTTTTCCTCCACTCATCCATTGTAGTAGGCAGCCTCCAAGATACCTCCTAATTATCCTTGTCTCCCAGTATTCATGCCTTTGTGCAATTCACTCCCACATTATGCTACGGTTGGTCAATGTAATCCATAGAATATTACAGAAGTAATTTGGGGATAAAGGACTTTTCAGCTTCCATCTTGTGCTTTCATTCTCTCGTCCCACCCACCTACTATTCTCTGGCAATCAGTTACTCTGAGGTAAGTCATGACATGAGCAACGTTTTGAAGACGCTCACATGGCAAGAAATTAAAACCTCTTGCCAACAGACACATTAGTAGCCTTAGAGCACATCCTCTGGCCCCATTCAAGTCTTTGAAGACTGCAGCTTTGGCTGACATCTTAGTTGCAACTTCACGAGAGATTCTGAACCAGGACCACCCAATGAAGCCACTCCCACATTTCCAGCCCTCAATAATTCAGTGAAGCTCTGATATGCTTCCAAAATTTGCCTTTCTGCATGAGAGGTCCTGAGTCCATTTCTACTGCTTACAGCCAAGAATACTAACTGACACAGAGATTGATACTATGAGTGCAGTGAAGGAAAGAAATGAGTAGCGAAATATGCAAAATATGAGAAATATAGGATCATTCATCTAGCTAATGTATGACAAATAGCACAAAGGCTCATTCATATTCCAGAATAAAGATCTAGCAGCTATGACACTCAGCATAAAACTGATTATCTGCAATTAAGTTCTCACCAAATAAAAAAGTTTGGACACTCCAAAGATCTCAGAATGGAGGTGAATGCTTATGTCTCTACATCCCAAATCTCTCAGCTCAAGGCATGCACGAAAACTCAAGGACTTTCCATGATAGTGTTAAAAACAAATTCTCAGTGCAGTAGAACTCAGTGTTGCTTTCCACTGTAACATGACAGCATGAAGTTCCACTGTGCTACACACAAAAAAATCACCTTCATAAGAACTAAAAATTAGATGAGTGATCACAACGCCAGGTTTTAACATCATATTAAGGAAAAAGGCACTAAAGAGAGTAGAAAAGACAGTCTTGAATCACCTATACCACCCCTTCTCCGTCTCCTGGCATCAGTCACATGGTGTGAAGAATCTGTGCTCTTGGGAGAGGGAGAGCACAGTCATTGTGTGACTTGGCATTGAAACTCAGTGCTGCCCTGTCATGGCAGAAACTAACATGGGGCAGAACCTCAGTTGGTGTCCATAGATGGAGCATTTAGACCAGCCCTAGCCAGAGGAGAATCATCCATCCCTGTGATCAGAACCTGAGCTCTGGCAAGTCCCATCACCACGGGATAAAGTGCTCTGGGGTTCCAAATAAACTTGAAAGGTGGTCTAGGCCATAAGGACTGCAATTCCTGGGAAAGTCCTGGTGATGGGCTGGACTCAGAGCCAATGGATTTCACGTGTATGCAAACTAGGGAGACACTAGCTGGAGCAAGGAATGGAGTGCTTGCATCACCCCTCCCCCAACCTCAGGCAGTGCAGTTCACAGCTCCAAGAGAAACTCCTTCCTTCTCAAGGAGAGGAGAGATGAGGGTAAAGAGGACTTCGTCTTGCAAATTGGATACCAGCTCAGCCACAGCAGAATAGGTCACCAGGAAGAGTCTTAAGGCCTCCATTACAGGTCCTAGCTCATAGATGACATTTCTAGACACACCCATGGCCATAAGGGAACCTGTTGTCTTGGAGGGAAAGACCTAGTCCTGACAAGATCCATCATATGCTGGCTAGAGTCCTTGGGTCCTGAATAACCAACAGTGATATCCAGGTAGTATATCATAGGCCTTGGGTAAGACCCAGTGTTTCGCTGGCTTCAGGTGAGACCCAGCACATTTCCAGCCATTGTGGCTGTGGAAAGAGACTAATGCATGAGGAAAGGGGATGGAAGAGTAAAGGGGACGTTGTCTTCCAGCTTGGGTACCAGCTCAGCCACAGTGGGGTAGAGCACCAACTGGGCTGCTGGGGTCCACAATTCCAGGCATTGGCTCCTGGATGGCATTTCTGCACCTGGCCTGGGCAAGAGGGGAGCCCATGTCCCTGAAGGGAGAGACTTGGGGCTGGTGACTTTCACCACAAGCTGACTAAAGAGACCTTGGTCCTTGAGGGAACATCAGCAGTAGCCAGGCAGTACTCACCATGAGCCTGGAGCAGTGCTGACCATGGGGAAAGACTCCTTTGCTTGAGGAAAAGGAAAGGAAAAGTGGGAAGAATTTTGTCTGTGGCTTGTGTGCCAGCTCTGCCACAGTAGAATAGAGCAACAGATGGATTTCTAAGATTCCTGAATCCAGACCCCGGCTCCTAGATGACATCTCTGGAACTGCCTAGGGCTGGGGAGAGTTTGCCACCATGAATAAAAGGACACAAGCTTGGCTGGATTTACCACCTGCTGATTATAGAGCCCTCGAGCCTTGAATGAACATAGGCAGTAGCTAGGCAATTGTCACTGTGGGCCTGAGGTAAGACAGCACTGCGCTTGCTTTGTATCTGAGCAAGTGCAGTTCCAGTGGTGGTGACCACAGAGGTGTTTATGTCACCCCTCCCACAGCTCCCAGCAGCTCAGTTCAGAGAAACAGACTCCGTTTCCTTGGGGAAAGTAAGGGAAGATAACAAGAGTCTCTGCCTGGTAACCCAGAGAATTCTCCCAGATCTTACTTAAGACCACTAAGGTAGTACCTCTATGAGATTGGAAGAGTCGCAGATTACTGGGCTTGGGGTGCCCCGTAATGCAGATATGGGTGCAATGACCAAAGACTTAGATCACAACACTCAAGTCCCTTCAAATACTTGAAAAGCCTTCCCAAGAAGGACAGGTTCAAACAAGCCCAGACTGTGAAAACTATAACAACTACATAAGTCTTCAATGCCCAGATACCAGTGAATATCCACAAGCATCAAGACCATCCAGGAAAACATGACCTTACCAAATCAACTGAATTAGTCACCAATGACCAGTCCCAGAAAGACAGAGACAGGCGACCTTTCCAACAGAAAATTCAAAATAGCTGTTTTGAGGAAGCTCAACAAAATCCAAAATAACATGAAAAGAAATTCAGAATCCTATCAGATAAATATAACAAAGAGATTGAAATAATTTAAAAGAATCAAGAAGAATTCCTGGAGTTGATAAAAGCAATTGACATACTGAAGAATGCATCAGAGTCTCTTAACAGCAGAACTGGTCAAGAAGAAGAAAGAATTGGTGAGCTTGAAGACAGCCTATTTGAAAATATACAGTCAGAGGAGACAAAAGAAAAAAGTAATTTAAATGTATGAAACAAATCTATAAGATCTAGAAGATAGTCTAAAAGGGGCAAATCTAATATTATTGGCCTTAAAGAGGGAATAGAGAGAGGGGGGTTGGTGTAGAAAATTTATTCAAAGGGAAAATATCAGAGAACTTCCTAAATTTAGAAAAAGGTATCAATATTCAATTGCAAGAAGGCTATAGAACACCAAGTATATTTAACCCAAAAAAGAATAATCTCAAGACATTTAACAAACAAACTCCCAAAGATCAAGGATAAAGAAAGGATCTTAAAAGTGGCAATGACAAACTGGATAAAGAAATTGTAGTACATATACACTAAGGAATAGTATGCAACCATAAAAAAGAAAGAAATCATGTATTTTGTGGGAACATGGGCAGAGCTGCAGCAAATGTAATACGGGAACAGAAAACCAAGTACCACATGTTCTCTCTTATAAGTGGGAGCTAAATGATGAGAACTTATTGACAAAAAGAAGAAAACAACAGATACTTGGGTCTATTTGAGGGTGAAGTGTGGAAGGAGGGAGACAGGAGCATAAAAGATAATTATTGGGTAGTGGGCTTAATTCCTGGGTGCTAAATAATCTGTACAACAAACCCCATGATATGAATTTATCTATGTAACAAATTTTTACAGGTACTCCTGAACATAAAATAAAAGGTTTTTTTAAAAAAAAAAAAAGGAAATAAACTTGAATTTTAAAACAATCAAAAAAAAAAAGAAAAGAAAAACTTCAAAAAATTTTGCACCAAAATAAACTTGTACTAAATTGTTATGACATGTCTGAACAGGATCTAATTCGAGGCATAAAGGAAAGATAAGACTTCAGTTTGAAAAGAGCCCCTGTAAGAACAATATGAGTTCTGCTAAAATTGAAACAAGAACTAACATCAAATTTATGGTGAAACTTGGATGGAAGAAAGGTAAAATCATTGTTGCTTTACAAAAAGCTTATGGGGACAATGTCCCCAAAGAATTCAGCAGTTTACAAACTATAACTTGTTTTAAGTAGGGAAAGGACAGTGTTAAAGATGAAGCCCTCACTGACAGGCCATCCACATCAATTTGTGAAGAAAAAATTAATTTTATCTCTGCTCTAATTGAAAAGGACCAGTGATTAACAGCAGAAACAATAGCCAACACCATAGACATCTCAACTGGTTCAGCTTATATGATGCTGATTAAAATATTAAAGTTAAGCACACTTTTCACTAAATGAGTGCCAAAATGACTGTGCCCAAATCAGCTGCAGACAGCAGCAGAGCTTTTGATGGATATTTTAAGCAAGTGGGATCAAAATCCTGAAGTATTTTTTAAAGAATTGTAACAGGAGATGAAACATGACTTTACCAGTATAATCCTGAAGACAAAGCACAATCAAAGCAATGGCTACCAGGAGTTGGAAGTGGGCCAGTCAAGGCACATGTGGACCAGTCAAGAGCAAAGATCATGGCAATAGCTTTCAGGGATGCTGAAGGCATTTTACTCATTGATTTCTGGAGGGTGAAATAACAAGAACATCTGCTTATTATTAGAGTGTTTTAAGGAAGTTAGTCAAACCTTTAGCTGAAAAACACCCACAAAAGCTTCACCACAAAGTCCTTCTCTACCATAACAATGCTTCTCCTCACTCCTGTCATCAAACAAGGGCAATTTTGTGAGAATTTTGCTGGGAAATCACTAGGTATCCACCTTACAATCTTGATTTGGCTCCTTCTGACTGATTTTTCTTTTCTAATCTTAAAAACATCTTTAAAGAGCACTCTTTTTTTCAGTTAATAATGTCAAAAAAGACTTCACTGATATGGTTAAATTATCAGGACCCTCAGTTCTTGAGGATGGACTAAATGGCCTGAATCATGGCCCATCAAGACTCTTGACTTTCATGGAGTTATGTTGAGAAATAAAGTTTATATTTTTTATTTTAAAAAATAATAATCAATAAAGTACTGAAGGAAAAAAATTGTTTATCCAAGGACAGTATACGCAGTGAAAATATCCTTCAAACATGAAGGAGAAATAAAGACTTTCCCAAATAAATGCCGAGGAACTCAAAAATATAAAAATAAAGAAAATCTAACTGGTAAAAAGACATCTTGAAGATGATGTCAGCAAGATGGCCAGGTAGATACCACTAACACTCATTTCTCCAATAAAGACAATCAAAACAGTAAATAAAAAACTACCTTTTAGCAAAAATAATAAAAGGTAAATGCCAGAGTACATCAGAAAAGGAACAGAAACCCTACTGAGCACAAAAACTCAGGATAGCCACATAAAGAATGGAAGGAAATGGTTGGGCATAGTGGCTCACACCTGTAATCTCAGCACTTTGGGAGGCCAACGCAGATGGATCATTTGAATCCAGGAGTTCAAGACAAGCCTGGGCAACATGGTGAAACCACATCTCTACCAAAAATACAAAAATTAGCCGGGTGTGGTGGCACATGCCTGTAATCCCAGCTACTCAGGAGGCTGAGGCGCAATAATTGCTTGAACCCAGGAGGCGGAGGTTGCAGTGAGCTAAGATTGGGCCACTGCACTCCAGCCTGGGTGGCAAGAGTGAGACCGTATCTCAAAATAAAATAAAATAAAATAAAATGCCAGGCCTCCACCATTCCAAACCTCCGCCCCCAGGATCAGTTGGAAACCAGGAGGAAATTCTCCTTGCAATGAAAAGATAGGCAAGAGAACCCCAGCATCCTCCATCAACACCTGAGATAGCTGCAGTCCACTGGGGTCTCCTGCAGACCTCACAGGCACTAAGCCCACCTGAGGGAGCTACCTACCTAGAGTTCACACAGCTGTACTCCCCCAGAAAGAACTGACACTGTGCCTTGCTCCTGTGGCCCATGCAGCTACTGCCCTATGTCATTTTGAAAAGGGAACTAATGCTAGAGTATGCCTTGCTCTGGGGGTGAGTAGCCACAGCACCCCTTTATCCCTGAGGCTAAACTACAATTAAACCACCCATACCTGATGGCTCAGCATCCCCAAACCAAGCTTCAGGTAACTGTCACACTCTTCCTGGTGGTGCCAAGCTGTGATGAAACTGCTCCACCTGCCCTCACATCCCCAAACTGGCTACCTCAGGCAAGAGGTGAAGCTGCACAACACTCCCTCCTGGAAAATGGTACTTCGACACAATAGCTTCATCTACCTCTGTCAACAGTGGCTGCACCCTGCCTCTAGGGGCCTAAACTAAAACTGCACATTATCTCCCAGGGACATAGTGTTTGACGGAGCCCTACATAACAGAAAAATGGTGCCTGGGCTGCCTAGAATAGTGAAGGCCCCAAGGCCTGAGCTGAAGTGGCACTTCAACCCCTGGGGAATTGATGCCTTTGTCAAGCTGAGCAGCTGTGTAGTCCAAAACTGAGCTGGTGTAGCACTCTGCATCGCAGGGAAACAGAGCAATGACTGAGCTGAGACACCTCACCCTACAGGCCAAACATCTCTAGTACTGGAACTGCATTTGTTCCCTAGAGTCTGAGCTACTGAGACACCCCTCTTCCTGGAGAATACAGTCATTGCTGTGCTTTCCCTGTCTCCTGAGACCAAAATAACAACTTTGGTTGGCCTTCCTAGAGTACTTGCTGCCAATGCATCTGGCTTCACAGAGTCAGGGATACTACCAAGCCTTGCCATCCTCAGAGTATGGAATCACCACTATATGGTGCTTCATCCCCAGGGAGCTGAGTTGCCACTGAACCTTATTGGTTCAGACTGCTGCATGGCAGCTGTACCATGTGCCTTGGGTTCAAGCCTCTAGAGCACCCCTTCTTCCCTAGAGTTGGGCCAGGTCTGTGCCCTGCCCCCTAAGGGTAAAATTACAGCTACAACACTATCCCCTAGACTAGAGTTTCTAGGGGGTGCCTCAGGGCCAAAGATTCTGGTTCTTTGAGTAACCTGTATCCACAGAGAGTAAACTTGCACCCTAAGACCCAGATGCCACAAGAGGTTTCGGAGACACTGAACCTACAACCCCAGACACACAGCCAATCTGAGCACCTATACCTGGAATCCAGCACCACTGCAGCAGCTTATAGGACATATCAGACCTGACACCAAAAGGGATCCTGTCACCTATGTTTTTCCCATTGTAGGAAAAACAAGAATAGGAGGACCCCAAAATACCTTGTCCCTGAGGATGTTAACAACCTGTGCTGCCACCTCAGATGCACCTCAGCCTAAGCCACTGAGGCACTTACAGTTATTGCTGATGCTGAATGCAGCCAAAGAAGCTGCACTGAGACTGTACCATTGCACTTATCTGGAAGTTGTCACCACATCCTTCCAAATTGCACAGTAAGATCCAACTGTAGGTGAATGGTCTTCTCTGTGAAAGACACTGTAGAAAGTTTGAAACAGGCAGTTATTCCACCAAATGCACAGACATCAATGTGGGGACACACACACATACACACACCACTACCACCACCACAACAACAAAATGAAAAAGCAAGGAAATATGACACCACTGAAGAAACATAATCATTCCCTAGTAACAGAACTCAATGAAAACAAAAATCAACAAACTGCTGAAAAAGAAACTCAAAATAATTATTTTAAGTGTACTCAACAAGATACAATAAAATACAAATAGACAATTCAATGAAAGCAGAATGAAATCAGAAAAACAATTCATGATATGAATGAGACATCCTGTGCTCATGAATTGGACAATGTAATATTGTTAAGATGGCAATACTCCTTAAACTGACCTATGGATTCAACACAGTCCCTATCAAAATTCTAGCTACCCCTTTTGCAGAAACAGACAAGCTGATCCTAAAATTAATATGAAAATGCAAGAAATCCAGAATAGCCAAGATAATCTTGAAAAATAAATAAATTTGGAGAACTCACACTTCCCAGCTTCAAAACTTACTGCAATGTTACAGTATTTTTTTAAATGTATATTACTGCCAAAAGATCAATATACATATCACTGAAATAATACCTAGAGTCCAGAAATAAACCTAACCATCTATGGTCAACTGATTTTCAACAAAGATTCCATGACAATTAGATGTAGGAAAGAATCATCTTTTCAATAAATTGTGCTGGGACAAATGGATTTCCATATGAAAAACAAAAGAATGTGTATCCCTACCTCACTCTATATACAAAAATCAATTCAAAATGGATCAGAGATCTAAATGTAAGAGCTAAAACTATGAACCTCTTAGAAGAAAACATAGATAAATATTTTGGCTTTAAATTAATCAATGGATTCCCATATATATTAATGGATTATATATATAATGTATTTTTATATAGGCTAAAACACAAGCAAATCCTCAAAAATATATATAAGTAAATAAATATATATATAGTAAACTCCATCAATATTTAAACCTTTGTGCTTTAAAAGAAGGCAAAAAGTAACCCACAGAATGGGAAAAACTTTGCAAATCATTTATTTAATAGGAGTTTAGTATCCAAAACATAGGAAGAACTCTCATAACTCTTTAATAAAAATATAATCTAATATATGCACCTAACACTGGAGCTCCCAAACTTACAAAACAATTACTACTAGACCTAAGAAATTAGATAGACAGCAACACGATAATAATGGAGGACTTCAGTACTCCACTGACAGCACTAGACAGGTCAGCAAGACAGAAGGTCAACAAAGAAACTGTGATTTAAACTATACCCTAGAACAAACGGACTTAACAGATATTTACATAACATTCTACCCAACAACTGCAGAATATACATTCTTTTCATCAGGACATGGAACATTCTCCAAGATAGACTATATGATAGGCTACAAAACAAGTCTTAATAAATTTAAGAAAATTGAAATTATAGCAAGTACTACCTCAGACCACAGTGAAATCAAATTGGAAATTAACTCCAAAAGGAACCTCAAAATTATTACAAATATGGAAATTAAATAATCTGCTCCTGCATAATCATTGAGTCAACAATGAAATCAAGATGGAAATTTAAAAATTCTTTGAATTGAATGATAATAGTGACACAACCTATCAAAACCTCTGGGATACAGCAAAAGCGGGCTAAGAGGAAAGTTCATAGCATTAAATGCCTACATCAAAAAATCTGAAAAAGCACGAGTAGACAATCTAAGGTCATGCCTCAAGGAACTAGAGAAATAAGAACAAACCAAATGCAAACCCAGCAGAAGAAAAGAAATAGTAAAGATCAGAGCAGAGCTACATGAAATTGAAATGAAAAAATACAGAAGATAATTTTTTTAAAAAAACTGATTCTTTGGAAAGATAAAGTCGATAGACTATTAGCAAGATTAACCAAGAAAAGAAGAGAGAAGATCCAAATAAGCTCAATTAGAAACAAAATGGGAGATAGTACAACCGATACCAGAGAAATACAAAAGATTATTCAAGGCTACTGTGAATACCCTTATTCACACAAACTAGAAAACCTAGAGGAGATGAATACATTCCTGGAAATATAGAAGCCTCCCAGGTTAAACCTGGAAGAGATAGAAACTCTGAATAGACCAATAATAAGTAGCAAGATTGAAACAGCAATTTAAAAAATTACCAACCATAAAAAGTCCAGGACCAGAGGGATTCACAGCTGAATTCTGTCAGACATTCAAAGAATTGATACCAACTCTATTGAAACTATTCCACAAAATAGAGAAAGAGGGAATCTTCCTTAAATCATTCTATGAAGCCGGTATTACCCTAATACCAAAGTCAGGAAAGGACATAACAAAAAAAAGAAAAGAAAGAAAAGAAAAGAAAACTACAGATCAATATCCCTGCTGACTACAGATGCAAAAAATCTCAACAAAATACTAGCTAACCAAATTTAACAGCATATCAAAAATATAATATACCATGATCAAGTAGGTTTCATACCAGGGATGTAAGGTTGGTTTAACATACACAAGTCAATAAATGTGATGTACTGCATAAACAGAAGTAAAAACAAAAAGCATATGATTATCTCAATAGATGCAGAACAAGCATATAACAAAATCCAGCATCTCCTTATGACTAAAACCCTCAGCAAAATTGGCATAGAAGGGACACACCTTAAGGTAATAAAAGGCATCTATGACAAACCCACAGCCAACATTATAGTGAATGGGGAAAAGTTGAAAGCCTTTCCCCTGAAAACTGGAACAAGACAAGGATGCCCACTTTCATCACTTATTTAACATAGCACTGGGAGTCCTAGCCACAGCAATCAGATAAGAGAAAGAAATAAAGGGCATCCATATTGGTAAAAAGGAAGTCAAAATGTCTCTGTTTGCCAATAATATGATCATAAACCTAGAAAACCCTAAAGACTCATCCAAAAAGCTCCTAAATCTGATAAATGAATTCAGTAAAGTTTCAGGATAAAAATTAATGTACACAAATCACTAGCACTGCTATACACTGACAGTTACCAAGGTGAGAATAAAAAAAAACTCAACTCCTTTTGCAACAGCTGCAATAAAAAAGATAAAGGAAAAAAAAAAAAACCTTAAGAATATACCCAACCGAAGAGGCAAATGATCTCTACAAAGAAAATTACAAAACAACCGCTGAAAGAAATCATAAACAACACAAACAAATGGAAACACATCCCATGCTCATGGATGGGTAGAATCAATATTGTGAAAATGACCATACTGCCAAAAGCAATCTATAAATTCAATGCAATTCCTACCAAAATACCATCATCATTCTTCACAGAACTAGAAAAAACAATCCTAAAATTCATATGGAAAAATAAAGAGCCCGCATAGCCAAAGCAAGACTAAGCAAGACAAACAAATCTGCGTGACTTCAAACTATACTACAAGGCTATACTTACCAAACCAGCATGGTACTAGTACAAAAACAGACATGTAGACTAATGGAACAGAAAAGAGAACTCAGAAATAAAACCAAATACTTACAGCCAACTGATCTTCAACAAAGCAAACATAAACATAAAGTGGGGAAAGGACCCCATATTCAACAAATGGTGCTGAGATAATTGGCAAGCCACACGTAGAGGAATGAAAATGGATCCTCATCTCTCACCTTGTACAAAAACCCACTCAAGATGGATCAAAGACTTAAATCTAAGATGTGAAAGCATACAAATTCTAGAAGATAACATCAGAAAAACTCTTCTAGACATTAGTCTAGACAAATAGTTCATGAACAAGAATCCAAAAGGAAATGCAACAAAAACAAAAATAAATAGATGAAACTAAAACTAAAAAGCTTCTGCACAGCAAAAGAAATAATCAACAGAGTAAACACAATCCACAGAGTGGGCTAAAATATTCACAAACTTTACATCCAGTAAAGGACTAGCACCCAGAATCTATAAGGAATTCGAACAAATCAGTAAGAAAAAGACAAATAAACCTATCAAAAAGCGAGCTAAGGGCATGAATAGATAATTCTCAAAAGAAGATATACATATGAGAAAATGTTCACCATCACTAATTATCAGGGAAATGCAAATCAAACTCACAATGCGGTATCACCTTCCTTCTGCAAGAATGGCCATAATTTATCTTTTATTTTTCTTTTTTGTTTTCAAATGACTTACTTCTCACTTCAATTCTGTTAGTTTTCACTTCATGAATTTTGGAGTTCTGCTTTTAGGTTAATATATGCTTATTATTGTTATACCTTCTTAGTGGTCATCCCTTTTATCATTATAAAATGTCCTCTTTATCGCTTGTATAATTTTTTGTTTAAAGTCTTTTGCGTCTAATATTAGCATAGCCACCCAGCTCTTTTCCTTTTTTTTTTTTTTTTTTAAATTTCAATAGCTTTTGGGGAAACAGGTGATGTTTGGTTACATGAATAAGTTATTTAGTGGTGATTTCTGAGATTTTGGTGCACTCATCACCCAAGCAGTGTACACTGTACCCAATGTGTACTCTCTTATCCCTTGATCCCCTCCCACCCTTTTCCCCCAAGTACCCAGAGTTTATTGAATCATTCTTACGCCTTTGCATCCTCATAGCTTAGCTCCCACTTATGAGTGAGAACATACGATGTTTGGTTTTCCATTCCTGAGTTACTACACTTAGAATTACAATTCCATCCAGCTTGCTGCAAATGCCATTTTTTCGTTCCTTTTTATGGCTGAGCAGTATTTCATGGTATATATACACACCACATTTTCTTTATCAGCTTGTTGATTGATGGGCATTTGGGCTGGTTTCATATATTTGCAACTGTAAATTGTGCTGCTATAATATAAACATGTGTGTGCAAGCATCTTTTTCATATAATGACTTTTTTTCCTATGGGTAGATACCCATGAGTAAAATTGCTGGATCAAATGACAGATCTATTTTTAGCTCTTTAGGGAATCTCACATTGTTTTCCATAGTGGTCATACTTGTTTACATTCCCACCAACAGTGTAAAAGTGTACCCTTTTCACCACATCCACGCCAACATCCATTAGCTTTTTTTGTTTGTTTGTTTTTTGTTTTGTTTTGTTTTTAGACGGAGTTTCACTCTTGTTGCCCATGCTGCAGTGCAATGGCGCGATCTCGGCTCACCGCAACCTCTGCCTCCCGGGTTCAAGCAATTCTTCTGCCTCAGCCTCCCAAGTAGCTGGGATTACAGGAATGCGTCACCGTGTCCGGCTAATTTTGTATTTTTAGTGGAGACAGAGTTTCTCCATGTTGGTCAGGCTAGTCTCAAACTCCCGACGTCGGGTGATCCGCCTATCTCGGCCTCCCAAAGTGCTGGGATTACAGGCATGAGCCACAGCGCTCGGCCAATTTTTTGATTAAGAAACGGCCATAATTAAAAATTTTTTAAGTATGTCTATTCCTTAACCAAGCGTTACGCTATGATGTTTATGCCTTTGCGTCCTCATATGCTTAGCTTAATCAAAAGCTGCAGACAATATTCTGATTCCCACACAACAAAGTAAGTTCCAGCTGGATTGTAAGTATAATATGCCTGAAAAATTGTCTCTGACAATTTTGCCATTCATGGAGTTAAGGCACATATAAATAAAAGCTTGGTGTAGTTGCACACGGGGGAAGCTGTTTTTGAGGGTAAAAAAGAAAGAAATTGTAAAGGAAAATATTAATACATTTGATTGCCAAAAATTTAAATTTAAAATTTAGAAATTTAAATTAATGCTAAGCTATGAGGATGCAAGGCATAAGAATGATATAATGGACTCTGGGGACTTGGGGGAAGTGCAGGAGGGGGGTTAGGGAGAAAAGACTACGCCTTGGGTGCACTGTACACTGCTCGGGTGATGGGTGCACCAAAATCTCAGCAATTACACCTAAAGAACTTATCCATGTAACTAAACACCATCTGTTCCACAAAAGCTATTGAAATAATAATAATTAACATATATTTAAAATTGAAATCGGCCGGGCGCGGTGGCTCAAGCCTGTAATCCCAGCACTTTGGGAGGCCGAGACGGGCGGATCACGAGGTCAGGAGATCGAGACCATC
>NW_012117511.1:876658-926214 GCF_000951035.1 Colobus angolensis palliatus | reverse complement strand
AAATCATGCACATAATTAAAATGTAAATCAAAAATAGAAAATTGAAAAATTCTGCGATATTTGAAAATTAATGATACATTTCCAAAAAAACTGTATTAAAAAGATTTCTCAAATAAATTAGAAAAGATTTTGTCTTGAATAAAAATTAAAATGTCACAAAACAAAATTTATAGTTAAAACAGTGCTTTGAGGGAAATTTATAACTTTAAATACTTACATTAGGGGAAAAAAAGAAAGAAAGGTTTCAAATCAGCAACCTAAGCTTTCCCCCTAAGAAAATGGAAAAAGAATTTTATGTAACAACCAAAGAAAAAAGAAGAAAGGAATAATAACAATAAAAGTATAAATCAATAACATTACAAATAGAAAACAAAGAAAAACAATGAAACCAAAAGCTCAATCTCTGTAAAGATCAATAAATTATATCCTCTAGCCAGAATGACCAAGAAAAAAAGAAAAAGAAGACAAACTACCAATATCATTAATGAAAGTGAAGGTGTTAATGCAGACCCTACAGACAATAACAACAATAATAAAGGAATACTATGAATAATTCTGCCCATAAATTCATCAACTTAGATAAAAATGAATCTATCCCTTGAAAGGCATAAACTACCAAAACTCATTCAGGAAGGAAATGTCCTATAAAAATGGTCCTATATATGCATTAAATATATTTAATATATAGTTTAAAACTTTTCTACAAGGAAAACCCAGGCCCAGGAGGCTTCACTGGTAAATTATTACAAACATTTAAGGAAGAAGTAATACCAACTCTAAAAAACCTCTGCCAGAAAACAAGAGAAGGGAATACTTCCCAACTAATTTTATGAGGCTAGCAGTACCCTAACACCCTAAAAACAAAAATATTAAAATCATAAACTAATGCTCTCCTTGAACATAAACTCAAAATATTCCTCTACAAATTTATTAGCAAATAGATTCCTGCAGTATATAAAAAGAATAATACATCACAACCAAGTGGAGTTTATTCTGAAAATGCAAGTCTGTTTCAACATTTTCAAATCAATTAATTTACCATACTAACAAACTAAAGAAAAAATTATGACTATATCAATAGATGCAGGAAAAACACTTGGAATTTTTTTTTCTTAACTTTTAAGTTCAGGGGTACATGTGCAGGATGTGCAGGTTTGTTACACAGATAACCATGTGTCATGGGGGTTTGCTGTATAGATTATTTCATCACCCAGGTATTAAACCTAGTATCCATTAGTTATTTTTCCTGATTCTCTCTGTCCTCCCACCTTCCACCCTCCAATAAGCCCGAGTGTATGTTGTTCCCCTCTATGTGTACGTGTGTTCTCATCATCTAGCTTCCACCAAAGTTCTCATATTAATCCACAATGATAAAAAAAAAAAAAAAACTCTCAGCAAATTAGGTATCAAAGGGAAGGTTCTTAACCTGATGAAGAGCATCTATTAAAAAATTTATAGCTAACATATTTAATGTTGAAAGACTGTATTCTTTATTGCTACATAACAAACTACCCCAAAGCTTAGTGGCCTAAAACAACAATTTTTTTTGGTCATAGTTTCTGTGGGTTAGGAATTTAGAAATGACTTAGCTTGATGGTGCTTCCTCAAGGTCTCTCATGAGGCTGCAGGCAGGGTATCCACCGGGGTTACAGTCATCTGAAGGCTTAACTGGCACCAACGAAGCTGATTGCAACCCCACTTTGCTCACACATGGCTATTCTCAGAACGCTTCAGTTCCGTGCTATGTAGGCCTCTCATAGGTGTCTGAATGTCTTCACAAGTCATCTAACTTCCCCCAGAGCAAGTAACCCAAGAAAGAAAGCAAGGAGGATACTATAATACCTTATATGTTCTAATTACATGTCACATACCATCTCCTCTGTCACATTCTATTGTTAGAAGCAAGTCAGTCAATAGAATTCACACTTAAGGGAAGGGGATATTGACTTACCATTTTGAAGGAAGTAGTACCAAAGAATGTATGGACTTTTCTTTAATATCACCACAAAGATTGAGTAGGATGTCTGTACTTATTACTCCAATTCAACATCATATTGGAAGTTATAACCAGTGTAATATGTCAATAAAAAGAAATGAAAGATAAGTTGATGTAAAAGGGAGAACTCAAACTAACTCTACTAGAAGAAAACGTAACTGTCTACATAGAAAACCCTGAAAGAAACAACAACCAAAAAAACCTCATAAAATGAATAATTTAGTTTAGCAAGGTCACAGTATACAATGTTAATATTTTAAATATTGTATTTCTATCTACTAGCAATGAACAATTAAAATAAAAATAAAACGTTTAAGTACCATTTACATTAACACCAAAAAATAAAATAGTTACAAATCTAACAAGATATGTGTAGAATCTTTCTGTTAAACACTGATGAAAGAAAAAAAGAAAACCTAAAAAAGTGAAAACATGTATTGTGTTCATGAATTGGATGACTTAATATTATTAATATGCTAATTCTTCCAAAATTAACCTACTGATTTAACGCAATCCCATTAAAAATCTCATCAGAAATTTTGTAGATACTGACACACTGATTCTAAAATGTACAAAAGATGTAGAAAACATTTTAGATGTAGCTAAAATATTTTTGAACAAGAATGAATAATGTTGGAAGACCCACATTACCTGGTTTTGAGATTCGCTTTAACACTACACTAATCAAGACAGTACAGCATTGGCAAAAGAATGGTCAAATCAATCAATTAGACAGAATTGAGAACCCAGAAATATACCCACACAAATATGATCAATTGCTTTTTGACAAAGGTGCAGAGGCAATTAAATGGTGAAATAACAGTCTTTTTAACAAACAGCACTGAAACAATTGGGTATCTATATTCACAGGTATGAATTTCAACCTACGCCTCTCACCTTATACAAAAATTAACTCAAAATAGATCACTAACCTACATATAAAATATAAAACTTTTACAAGAAAGTATAAAATAAAGTTATTGTGACCTTGGGACCTTAGTTAGGCAAAGAGTTCTTAGATGTGAACCAAAAGCACAGCACATAAAATAAAAACAATTATGAATTGGATCTCATTCAAATTAAAACTTTTTCTCTGTGAAAGACACTGCTAAGAAAATGAAAAAACAATTCACAGATTCAGGAGAAGGAAGTTTCTAAATTATATATCTGAAAACAATCTTGCATCGACAACATATAAAGAACTCTAAAAACTCAACAATAATAAAGCAAGCAAACCAATAAAAATTTAGCAGAAGATTTAAACAGATGCTTCAATAAAGGTGATAAACATATGGTAAAATAGATGCTCAACATCATTAGTCATTAGGGAAATGCAAAATAAAACAGTAATGAGATACTGCTACATACCTATTTGTGGAAATACTAGAGCTCTCATACATGGTTGGCAAGAAGCCAAAGTGGTACAGCCACTTCAGAAAATAGTTTGGCAATTTCTTACAGAGTTAAACACACACTTTCCAAATAACCGAGCAATCCTAGTCCAAGGCATTTACCAAAAGAAATGAAAATTTATTGTATTAGTTTTCTAGGGCTGTCATAACAAATTACCACAAACTTTGTGGCTTAAAACAACAGAAATTATTCTCTCACAGTTCTGGAAGCTGGAAGTCCAAAATCTAGGTATCAGCAGGGCTACTCTTCTTCCAGAGACTGTTCTGTGATTCTGGTTTCTGGTAACCACAGACTTCCTTGGCTTGTGCCTCCTTGCCTCTGTCTTGTCACCATCTCCACATGTGTCTTCTGAGTGAATCTCTTTTAAGGATATGTCATTGGATTTAGGACACACGTGGATAATTCAGGATGATCTCATTTTAAGATTCTTAATTACATTAGCAAAGACCCTTTTTCCAAGTAAGGTAAAAACATAAGTTCCAGTGATTAGGACATGGACACCTTTTGGGTGCCCTATTTAGCCCATTACACTCATCTTCACACAAAAATCTATCTATGAATGTTTATAGCACCTCCATTCGTAAATTCCAAATGAGAAACAACTCAAGTGTCCTTCTTTGGGTAAATTGATAAATCAACTGTGGCACAATGCAGGAATGTAATACTACACAGTAATAAAAAGAAGCAAGTTATTGATACATCCAGCGATATGGATCAATCTGAAATGCCTTATGCTGAGTAAAAGATAGACCAAAAAGCTACATGCATATGACATTCTTGGGAAGGCAGAACTATAGGGACAAACAGTTCTATAGAACAGTCGTGATCAGAGGCTGAGGGTGGAAGGAGTGATTGACTGCAAAGGGGAAACATGGAAGAATTCGGGGAAGGAATAGAACTGTTTTATATCTCCATGGTGGTGGTAATTGGATGACAATGTATTTTTTAAACTCATATAATGGTACATCACACAAAAATGAACTTCCCTATATGTAAATTTAAAATCACATGTTTACTATGAAATACTAGGGCTGGGACTTTGCAAACCAACTTTTCCTCTGTCAGTTGAACCCCTTTTAGGCTCTGCTAATTGAGGGTCCTAAGAGGAGACAAGAAGCATCTGGAATAAGAAGAAACAGGTTCCTTCCAATTTTGACTTTTATTTCTGTTGGCATCACCCACAGAGATGCTCTACCCTGGCAGTGAGGTTGTTTCCAGTTTTAAGTTTTGTTTTGTTTTTCCCTACTTCTAGAATCGCCTCAGAGATACCAGAGATAACCCCTCAGAGATACCAGCATCCATCAGCTTCCCATCTTGATTGGTCTGAGAATCCTCCTGCAGGCTCTAGATCCTGCTTACCTCCCCTCTTCTCTTTATTCCCATAGACTCAAGGATGGTGGCCTCTTCCTATGGTTTCTGTCTCTGAATTACTCTTCTCTTTTGCTTTGTCACTACACTAATACTGATTTAGCCAATTCCTTTTATTAAATTATTTATGTTAAAATTACTGAGGTAGTTCCTGTTTCCCTGACTAGAGACTGACTAATAAAAAGCCAGTGTTTCCTATGCCCTACAAAGATTACTACATAATCTGTCTTCACCTTCATCTACTCTCTGGTCTCATCCCCTATTTCTTTTCCCCATCACTCACTCAAGATGCGACTGCTGATTCACAGGACATAACTGTTAAACCTAACCACAGGGATGCAGAATGTAGAACTCTTTATTGGACAAATAACTTAGTCTCTCCAACAAATAAACAACAAGGCAGAAAATGGATGAGGGAGGAACCTCTAATTTGTAAGAGCCTTAAATTAAAACTTATTATTAACCAGCAGTAATGTGAAGATTCAATCTGAGCCCTGGTTTCACATATATATAAATATATGTAAATTCTTCATCTTATCATTTATATTACCTGATACATGGAGAATTTGAAACCATGACTGATGTGTAATATTAAAAAATTTTTAAATTATTGTACATTTATTTTAGTTGTTAAATGAAATTGTGATTATATTTTAAAAGCCCTTCCCATTTGGAAATACATGATGAAATATTTATTTATGGATATACTGACATGATAATACACTGGAGGAAGGGATATAGATGATATACAGACATAACAACAGTAGCAACTGATTGTTTTTGAAGCCAACAAATATGGGTACAAAAGATTCATTATATTATGTAAAGACTAGATTGTTTTTATGTTTAAAATTTGTTACACATCTCCAAAATCTGAGGGTCTATCTTATCAGGCAGCTAGGCCAAAGAATGGCTCACAAGCCTCTGAAAAACATCAGGAGCCACTGTTGAAAGGCATATAGTGCAGTGATTTCCACTGTAAGCCCTGGAGCCCAATACCTGGGTCCACCACTATCTATCTGTGTGTGACCTTGGACTTCTCCCTGCCTCTGTTTCCTCAGAGGTGAAGGGACATGAATAATAGCATCTACTTCACAGTTTTGTCATGAAGATTAAATGAATTCACAGGTATAAAGCACTGTTTTATTTTTTATTTATTTATTTTTTTTTTGAGACAGAGTCTCTCTCTGTGGCCCAGGCTGGAGTGCAGTGGCCAGATCTCAGCTCACTGCAAGCTCCGCCTCTGGAGCTTTCTCCTGCCTCAGCCTCCGGAGTAGCTGGGACTACAGGCGCCCGCCACCTCGCCCGGCTAATTTTTTGTATTTTTTTAGTAGAGACGGCGTTTCACCGTGTTAGCCAGGATGTTCTCGATCTCCTGACCTCGTGATCCACCCGTCTCGGCCTCCCAAAGCGCTGGGATTACAGGCTTGAGCCACCGCGCCCGGCCAGCACTGTTTTAAAATGACATCTGGCCCATACATAGTAAGCACTCAAAAATATTTATTATCATCATCATCATCATTATTATTATTACATAGGAAAACAAGTTGTAATGCATCACCAAGGTTTTGAAACAAATGTATCCAAAATATGCTTTTAATCTTGATGAAGTTCACAAATGGCACAATACTGACATTTTCTTAAACAAATTATACAATCGTATTCTTAGATAGCAAGGCACAGCATCACCATTACCATGTGTCCTCAGAGACCACAACAGGCAGTGATTTCCTGCCCCCCTAAGGTTTGGCTGAGCTGCATAATCAACAGGATGGCTCTCAAAGAACCAGTTTGCTACCAGATAAGTCAATGAGAGATGCCATCACATTTACTGGACATAGAATTAAATATAAAAATGATGCACAATAAATATGGAATTAGCTTATTTTGCATTCAGTTTCATTCCTTTCAAGTGACAAAGGTGCTTTTTTTTCAGTATCTTAGGAGGCAAACATGTATATCTTCCATGGGGCATTCTCACCAAGATGTTGTCAACAGAAATTAATAGAAACGGTGAGTTCAGTTTCATGATAACCTGAGATGAGGGGGAAAAAAAGAAGAGGAGGGAGAAGAAGGGGAGGAGAAAGAAGAGGAAAAGGAAAAAGATGGTACAAGGAGAAGGAAAAGAAAAAAAGAAGTAGAAGATAAGTCATGAATAATCATAATTATTACTGGAAAAAATACTAATTTACAGAAGTGCTTCTTTAAACAGCATTTATGAATTATGGATATGAGAGGTAAGCAGGCTTGTAAGGCAAATGAAGACTACAATAATTCAACTGCATCTATTAATCTTGGTAGTAGGTTATGATTACAGCTCATCCATCTGAATCTGTAGTCATGGGTTGAGCCCTTTCTGAAACCAGCCTAATTAATGAAGACTGGCCCTGGTTAAGGTTTACAGACCTCTCCCTTTCTGAATCCAGCAAGCTTTTTTTTTTTTTTTTTTCCTTCCATTTCTTTTCTCAGAAAAATGACACAGAATGCTAGGGCATTCTGACATCAAGCTAGGTTCTCGAAAGAACTCACTACCTCAGGAGGAAGAATGTAATTGGACAGAAGGAACCTAAACAACCTATCAGAGCAGAGGTTTTCAAAATGTAGTTTTTAACTCCAAGTCCCTCCCCCCTCTCATCCCATAGCATAAGGGCAGTTACCTTTACCTTCTTCCTGGAGTCATTCATCTGCTCAGGCTTGAAGGTCCCTGCGGCGCCTGCCAAAGGCTTTGGAACCCACATTGGTGGGCACGAAGTTGCTCTTCACCATGCCCCCTGATCTGCTCAGCAAGCCTGCCAGCCGATGAGTCACACAGGTGGCAGTGTTGCAGGCTCTCTTCTGGGCAGCAGAGCTGATTTGCAAGATGGTGAAAGAAGAGAAGACCTGTGAGTGAAAAGCTGGGGGAGGAGCCCACCTCATGGGACCTTCGTAAAGAGAACTGCAACGCTTTGACACACCACCTAACAGTAAGTGTTTCTTGAAACTGCAATTATCAAAGCTGTTAGGGGAAATGGCCTGGCAGTCTTTGCCAGGAGCTCTGCCCAAAGACCATCATGAAAAGAAAGAAGAAAAAACAATTCCAAGCCATGGGGCACAGGCTGAAACCCTGAACTTACCATTCAAGGAAGAAGTGGGCAACAAAGCCCAGACCCACCCCAAGATACACAAGGAGTATATAGAGACCATACCCCAGCCACAGGCACCAACACTACCCCTTACCACAGGAAAATGAAATTCCCTAAAGTCTTCAGAAGAATCTCAGAGAACAGGGTTTGTAGCATCCTCTCCCAGAAGTACTTACCAGCTCCTTCACACACTGTTCTTGCTGCTTTAGGTGGGTCACAGAGATGACCCACCAAGCCCCATATCCAGCTACCCTGAAGCTAAGGATAATTCTGAGCATAGGCACTGGACACCCACAAGCCTTGGATGTGGACCAGAGCAACGAGCACCACAGCTCAGTTCATTTTAGAAAAATAGATTGATTCATCAAGTGCCAAGGCATTAGGATGTACTTATTTTATGATGGTACATTTAGAAGCAGAAATTGGATGGCTCTGTCATAACACCCTCTACAGTCTCAAGAAGCTTCCCTTATTTTCTCTTATCTCTAATATGGTCAGTAAGTTCTGCTGTCTTCCCTTCCATCCTGAGGTCTTCAAAACATTCTCTGTCATAACCAAAGCTACCAATACCAGCATGAAGACAAATCAAAGAAGAATCCACAGGCATCAAGTTCATAAAGTGGAGCAAGAAGGGGAATCAGGAGAGGCGAGAGGAGTTCAGCTGCCATCAGGGGTACTCTGAAGTGGGGTAGTGGTCCCTCTGCAAGCTGCTGGCTATGTCTCTATTCTTGCCAGGCATTTCAGGCCCGAAGTTGATGCCAGGGAACATATGAAAGTTGTTCAGGTACTGCAAGTATGTGCCCTGCAGACAGGCACTCAGATTACTACACTACTTAAATCTAGGACTGTTTAAGCTGCAAGGGAAGGACATAACAGACAGTACTATGCACTAGGGACTGTCCCCATGGGCAGTCACTCAGAAGGTTGGACCAGGCAGGGGACATGTCGAGTGGGATCAGGTGGGGCAGGCAGGAGGGCAGCTCACACACACTCCCTTAGGAGAGCTAAGAGGGTCAGTGGGTCAGGGCTGTGTAGAGAAGGGCTGAATGGGGAATTCACAATTTTCTGGAATTCACATGATATTCAGTCCCTCGTGCTCAAGAGAGGTGGGTGAGATATTGGGTCTATCCCTGGCTTCACCCTTACCAGTCTTAACTCATCCAATGCCAGGAGCTCTCCCAGTTCTACAAGAGCAATTCCCACAGTGAACGATTCCACACCTCCCCATTTCATTTCCTATCAGTTTTCAGAATTGAGTTTTTTCTATGTCTAGAAAAAGCTTCTACATCTATGTCCTAACAGCTTTCAGAAACGGAGCTTTTTATTGTGTCTAACCACAGTCCCTCCAGATGCACTGGGACCTCTGTCTCCCTTGGAACTTGAGAAAGGGAGCCCGCTGGACAAATCAGCTTGCTGGACTCCTGGTCAGTGTGTTCTCTCCTGCCTCTTGGGATCTGCCTTCTTGGTATGCTGCGGGGAAAGGAGGCCCTGTGCTGGGCGCTTGGGGAGCCTCACCTGTAGCCCCCTGTCTCCTGCTCCTGCTCCAGCTCACTGGCCCTCATCTGCACATAGTCCTGCACCAGTGCAGCCAGCAGGAGGCGCGCTTCCTCTTCACTGAGTGTGGCCGGGTCTGGGCTGCTCTCCAGGGCAGACCTGTGGAGGGGAAGCAAACTCATTGCAGGCTGTGAGCCACTGCCTGCCCCTCCCCAGGATAGGCAGCCAGGCTTCCTGATCTCTGCTTCTTCCCCTGGGGATGTGGCCACTGCGACTCCCAGCGGACAGGGCATGAGGCCAGAGTCCACCTGTGGGCCCTGATTCACCAGGAGCCACACGTGACTTCAGAGGCACAGAGCTGTCCGGTCCTAGGGGCAATGGGAGCAGAAGGTGCCCCTGGCTCCAGGCTGTCTCACCTGAATGGCACCGCCTGGAGGCTGCCCGCCTGGTACAGGACCAAGATACTGAGAGCCAGGAAGGGGGAGAACTTCTGGAAACCCATGCCGCCTCTCTGTAAAGGAAGGATGACGTTACTACTGCACCATCACAGATCTAGGTTCCAGTCCTGCCTCTGCCACAACCGCCATGTGACCTCAGGCAAGTTACTTCACCTGCCTGAGCCTCTGTTCCCTTCATTTGCAGGAAGGGCTGCTGTGAATCTCAAGAGATACATTGCAGTGAGTGAATGGCTTGACAAAGCAGAAAAAGGTGTCCTAGGGGAAGCGTGGAGAGAACAGATGAATTTTGGTTCTATTTTGTTGAAGGCCAGGCAGAAGCCACACGTGCCCGTGCACACAAACCCACACTTCTGCCCTGATTTATGCCGAAACCAGGCGTGGACGCATCTTGCTGTAGACCTGCTCTCCCCTTGCTCCTGTCTTCTCGCCTTCTCCTCTGCTAGGCTTCGCGCCAACGCATGCGAGGGGAAGGTGGGAAGGGTGGATTAGAAAGGAGCGCTCATCTCTCAGTCTTGGAACTGGGGAAATTTTTAACGTGCCAGGTGCGGGTGTCTCCGGACTCGCCCGCAAAGCCAGCCCTCTACCGGAGCGCACTTTAGCAGCACATGCTGGGCAGCAGCTCCGCGAGGTGAGCGCCCAGGGTTCTAGTCGGCTAACAACACTGCCTCAGATCCGGACCGGAATCCCGGGAAGGCTCACCAGGAGGCGCCTCAGAGGAAAGCACAGGGTTCCGACCTCCCGGGGACGAAACATGATCCCGAAGGACAAAGACCGCTCAGTGCGTTCCCAGACCCAACTCGGCAGAATTCTGCGCTCAGCCGGGCCCCAACGCCAGGATCGCAGACCCGCCTACCTCGGCTCGCCGCGCTTCCAGCGCCCACGCTGAGCCATGCGGATGCTTGGGCTCCTCTCGCACTGGTAGGAGAAAATGCCGGGACAACCCTAACCGCTCGCCTTCTCCACAGCCTGGAAGAGAACTAGGACCACCGCTGTAAGGTAGGACCAGATGGCGGCGGAGAGGCAGGCAGATGGAGCAAACTGGGTGATGGAGCAAACTGGATGAACTAATCGAAGAAGCAGGTTATTAGAGTGAGTGGAATGGGGAATGGGAAGTTCCTCACCTGGAGATGAGTTTCAGGGCAGCGCGAGCGGCCGGTCGACCTCGGATGAACACCACGCCTGCTGTGGGTGCCTTCCCTGCGGAACCCCCGCTCTTATTACAGAGATAGCGGGAGGGGGGTCCCCAGCAGCCCCCGTGGCCAATCCAAAGTGTCCAGGACTAGCCAATCAAAGGACCGACCGAGCTCCGATTGCGTCATAGCTCGCACTGCAGGCACTGGTACTCTGGAGCGCCGGCAGTCCGCCCCGCTGTCATTTTTTTCGTTGAGGTCATTGATTGGGAAGCTGGAGAGCCTGGGAGAGGACAGAGAACTTTCAACTAAGAGTCGGGGCAAGTCGAGGATAGTTTGGCGTCACCTACAATGAAGGGCCAGAGCTTCTCTCACCTCCTTGGCTCCTAAACTCCTGCCTCGCACTCCCTCCTGTCACAGCAATGAGGGACCGGAGTCCAGGCACCTGAACCCCCAACGAGGTTGAGCAGTAGTCCTGGGTTCTAAAGGGACTACAACTGAAAGAGCCCACCGCAGGGAAGGAGTGGTGGAGAAGAGAAAAGGGGAGGGAGGGTTCCCCAAAATTTGATCTCTTTGGACCACCTGGGGTGCTTCTCTGGATATCCTCCGACCCCTTGAGCCCTGGCACCCTAGGCCCCAAAAGAAGGCTGTTTTGGTGCCAGTCTGGCAGCCAACCTTTCTCCACCTCACTCCTCTGGGATGGGCAGGAGCGGAAGAGAGGTTGGGGAGAGTGCTAAACTGACACTGTATCTCCAAATCCTCGACTGTCGGTCCAGCATCTCCCACCCCACGCCAGGACCCTCCACTGCTGCGCCGAAGTTGGCTTATACAGCTGCCCTGCAATTCTGCCCCCTGTTTGCCAAGCTGCCTGGCGGAGATGGTCTATGCCTGGGTCTCTATCTGTCTCGCTCCACATCCCACTTCGATGAAGCGCCTGAGAGCTGAGCGCGCTGGGGTCCAGCTGCCACCGGCGGAGCGGAGCGGGTGCTGCAGCCCACAGGTCAGCCCAAGAATTTCCACACCCCTTCCACTCGCGACTGCAGACCAGCCGGTGCGCTCATTACCGCAGGATCCCCGCCACACGCTCTGCCTTCTGCATTCATAGACAGTCCAGCAGACAGCCAGCACTCACTGGAAGAGACGCGCCCTCACCAGCCGCTCCCAAAAGGGCGCGCGCGCAGTACCACACCCAGACCCGAAAGCAACCCTGTGTGTTTCTGTTTCCAAAAACAGGCGTGTTTTATGCAAACGGGGATACATACTGCCCCCTAAACACGCACACTGACACATGCACATCCACGCACACGAACTCAGCCTATCCGTTTTTTCTTAAGGAAAGCCGGATTCTGGGAGTCTGTGCTGCCAGCTCTTCTTGCTCCCGGGATTCAAGAGAAGATCTCAGCTTTGGCAGAATAGGCTAGCAGGGAGCTGGGGGTAGGGGCGGTGGCAAGAAAGAAAGGGGCGCCTCTCACCACAGCCCCCAGTCCCGGGCCGCAGGTTCGCTCTTTGCCGCTTGGCAGTAGCGACCCTAAATAAATCCGTCGGCGCCCCCTGCACTCCTGGAGAGAGCGTTAGGGAAATCTTACTGGAGGCTGCGGGGCAGGAAGCAAAGCCAGGGGCTAGCGGAACCCCTGCAGATGATGCTCACTGTTTCTGTGGGTCAGAAGGAAGTTCAGGGGATGTCTGTCTAGGCCCTCTGAGTCCTTTTCGTGTGGCAGGACCCAGCTGGTGGGACTAGGAAGGGTTGGCCTCCAGCACCGGTGCAAAGGAAACTCCAGGTAACACCCACGAAGAATCCCGACCGCGGACTCGGGTGACCTGCCCGGCCTGCAACTCAGATGCGCAGAGTCCACTGAGTCAGGGTGACCTGCAGTCCCCCGCTCCCCTGGGAAAGCAGCCAGAACTGTTCTAGAAGAAGCTCCGGCCTCTCACGAACTCCAAGTAAGGCAGGAGGACTTCCAGGACCTTTGTAGTACCACACCGGGAACTCCAGCTCTCTAAGGAGTATTTCTAGTATGCGAAGGTTCTCTATGTCTAGACTGTTGGACTCGCTTTTGTGTTTTTGGTTCTGCTTTGTTTTTTAATTTTTAATGTGTGTGGGTGCATACTAGGTGTATATATTTATGGGGTACACGAGATGTTTTGATACAAGCATACACTGTAATAATCACATCATGGAGAGTAGGGTATCTGTCCCCTCAAGCATGTATCCTTTGTGTTACAAACAATCCAGTTACACTGTTTTAGTTATTTTTAAATGAACAATTAAGTTATTACTGACTATAGTCACCCTGTTGTGCTAGCAAATGGTAGGTCTTATATATTCAATTTTTTTTTTTGTACCCTTTAACCATTCCCATCTCTACCATGAACACCCATTACCCTTCCCAGCCTCTGGTAACCATCTCTACTCTCTAGGTCCATGAGTTCAATTGTTTAGATTTTTAGATGTTGGGCTCACTTTTGGATGCAATGAGGGACAGCAAGGCTACCTTCACTTGGGAGCCTTTTTTTCCAAAGCTCTGCAATTCTAGGGGAGACTTCTGTGTCCCTGTCCCTGATTCCAGCCCAGATAAATGGCTGCTTAGTGGAAAGGCAAAGTTGGGAAGTGCTACCTGCATGAAGGCTGTGCCCTCTACCTTGCTTCTTTCTCAGCCACTACCACCCTCTCTGAGGTCTGGCAGAACTGGTAGCCCAGTAGTTCTGGGAAGCACCACTCTTCTCAGGGCGCTTGGGCCAGCCTGGTGGGAGAGGTCTGGAAGGCCCCAGACCTTGAAGCAGCAGGCTCCCCAACCTGTCAATGTTATCAGTGGTGTGCAGGGCCCAGGAAGCAAGCTGGGAGCTCAAGAGGCATCACAATTGGTGTTTGGCCTCCCAAGAAGCCCAAAAATATTACTTGAAGGGAAATTTGAATCTTTGGAACTGGGGCTCAAAAGCTGGCACTATCTCCAAAGACCAGGTCTGTGTCACCAGGACTTTTCTGAAGTGTTGGGACAGATGGCCATACTGCCATTGTTGTGGCAAGTCAGGGACCCCGAACGGAGGGACCGGCTGAAGCCATGGCAGAAGAACATAAATTGTGAAGATTTCATGGACATTTATTAGTTCCCCAAATTAATACTTTTATAATTTCTTATGCCTGTCTTTACTGCAATCTCTGAATATAAATTGTGAAGATTTCATGGACATTTATCACTTCCCCAATCAATACTCTTGTGATTTCCTATGCCTGTTTTTACTTTAATCTCTTAATCTCATCATCTTAATAAGCTGAGGATGTATGTTGCCTCAGGACCCTGTGACGATTGCATTAACTGCACAAATTGTTCTTAAGCATGTGTGTTTAAACAATATGTAATCTGGGCATCTTGAAAAAAGAACAGGATAACAGCAAAGTTCAGGAAACAAGGGAGATAACCATTAGGTTTGGCTGCCTGAGAGCCAAGTGGAACAGAGCCATATTTCTCTTCTTTCAAAAGCAAATAGGAGAAAGATGGCTGAATTCCTTTTCTCAGCAAGGAATAGCCCTGAGAAAGAGAATGCATTCCCAGGGGTAGGTCTCTAAAATGGCCACTCTGGGAATGTCTGTCTTTTACAGTTGCAGATGAGGGATGAAATAAGCCCCACTCTCCCGTAGCTCTCCCAGGCCTATTAGGATGAGAAAATTCCCACCTAGTAAAATTTTAGTTGGACCAGTTTTCTGCTGTCAAACCCTGTCTCCTGATATGATGTTATCAATGACAATGTGTGCCTGAAACTTCATTAGCAATTTTAATTTTGCCCCAGTCCTGTGATCTCGCCCTGCCTCCATTTGCCTTGTAATATTTTATTACCTTGTGAAGCATGTGATCTCTGTGACCCACACCCTATCTGTACACTCCCTCCCCTTTGAAAATCACTGATAAAAACTTGCTGGTTTTGCAGCTTGGGGGGCATCAGGGAACCTACTGACATCAGAAGCCTCCCCCGGTTACCCAGCTTTAAAATTTCTCTGTCTTGTTTATTTCTCAGACCGGCCAACACTTAGGGAAATAGAAAAGAACCTATGTGAAATAACGTTGAATTATCAGGGGAGGGTTCCCCCAATATCTGGTGCACCAATGTGGTTTTTTCTTTTTCCCAAGTGCATGTGGGAACCAGATTCCCTTTGGTAGGTGCAGAGAAACATCACTGGTTCACAGAAACGTTTGTTTGACTCCCTGACGACTGGTGAGTAGCCTGTGTATGGTCCAGGTTAACTATGGGTCACATGGAGTCTAAAAATTATATTTCTCTCTTCTATATTAAACTCCAGTTAAAACAGGGAAGGGTTGAGTGCCCATGGAAAATATGGTCACTCTATTCAGGGCAGTGGGAAAATACTGTCCTTGGTTTCCTGAAAAAGGAACTTTCATGCGCGTCAGTGTGAAGAGACCACCAAACAGGCTTTGTGTGAGCAACAAGGCTGTTTATTTCACTTGAGTGCAGGCAGACTGAGTCCAAAAAGAGAGTCAGCAAGGGAGATAGGCATGCGGCCGTTTTATAGGATTTGGGTAGGTAAAGGAAAATTACAGTCAAAGGAGGTTGTCCTGGTGGGCGGGGGTGGGGGGTCACAAGGTCCTCAGTGGGGGAGCTTTCGAGCCAGGATGAACCAGGAAAAGGAATTTCACAAAGTAATGTCATCAGTTAAGGCAGGAACAGGCCATTTTCACTTATTTTGTGGTGGAATGTCATCAGTTAAGGCAGGAACCAGCCATCTGGATGTGTACGTGCAGGTCACAGGGGATATGATGGCTTAGGTTTGGCTCATGTGCCTGACAGAACTGTGTATGTAAAAGTATGGGATCTTGTTGGTACTTTCCAGGAACTGGTCTCAACAGAGAATTATGTTCCCATCACTGTTTGGGGTGATTGGGCCTTGGTTCATGCCATCCTAATACCTCCTCAACCTTCCTCTCCCACATGACCACCATCATCTGATCAACCTCTCCCTTTGTCTACTCCTCCCCCATTTAACGATACTGAGACTTCAATATCTAACTCCAGTGACTTGGGCTTAACGTTACCCCCTACTGATCTTACTTCTTTTCACGAAGAGCCAGTACTCGAAGCTCCCAGGGCCAGGACTCACACAGCCCAGGACCATAGATATGCTAATTCTTCTCTCTTCAAACCTCTGGTGTCAGCTAATGGCTCCAGGATCAAACTACAATTTACCTATAATTCTCCAGGCCCTCCCCCATCTACTGCAGCCCTTCACCCTCCTGTCATTTTGGTTCCTCAACCAGTCACTTTGCCATCCACCCGGCCTGCTTCTCTGTACCCTTCTTCACACACGGATGCCAGTAATCTTCTGCCTCTTCTGCTCCTCCAATGCCCCTTTCTCGCACTCTCATTCCGGTCTGCATCATTATGTACCTCGCAATCTTACCTTTTTAAAAGAATTTAAGGATGCTTATATTCAGTATGGTCCTTCTTCTTATTATGTTAAAATGGTATTACACATTTTTTGTATGGAGGTCACTTTGCCTCCTTTAGACTAGGACCTTTTGGCAAAAAGCTGTTCTAACCCCATCTCAGCCTGGTGGGCAGAGGAGGTCCGTCTGCAGGCTCAGCTAAATTGGACTAGTGGCATTCTAATTACTCAGGCTCAGCTAACAGGCTCTGAGCTTTCTCTGATACTTATGCCCAATTAGGCTTTGATGCTCTTACCACAAAACAAGTAACAAAGGTGTGTATGAGAGCTTGCCATAAATGACGTGCCCCAGGCCAAGCTCCTGTTTCTTTTACTACTGTAAAACAAGCTCAATTGCTTTTACTACCTAATATCATTTTAAACAAAGGAGATAAGACACGTGGCCCTGGGATAGGCTCCAGAGAAAGCTGCTTGTTGGATTAATGTAATTTCTAAACAACGGCCCACCTGCACCATACATATTCAAGTAAAAAAGTTTGAGGGCCTAGTAGATACTGGGGCTAAAATTAATATTCCACGTAATTCTTATAGTGCTCCCAGTCAGCATATGATGGAAAACATGGGGTTTGTTCCTGGACTCGGTTTCGGTCCAAAACATGAAGGGATTACTAAGCCCCTCCCAGTTACTATAAAAGAAAATAGGGCTGGTTTAGGTTATCATTTTTAATGGCGGCCAATGCCACACCTCCTGATCCTATCCCTTTACAATGGAAATCTGACACACCCGTTTGGATTCAGCAGTGGCCGCTTGGCCGCTTTCTAAAGAAAAACTGGATGCTTTAACTCACTTGGTTTCTGAACAGTTACAACTTGGAAATGTGGAACCTTCTCTTTCCCCCTGAAATTCTCCTGTGTTTCTAGTAAAAAAGAAATCAGGCAAGTGGCAGATGGTAACCAATTTCAGGGCCATTAACCCTGTAAGTAAACCTATGGGGGCTGCCCAACTCAGAATGCCTGCCCCTGCTTTAATACCTAAAAATCGGCCTCTCATACTTACTGATCTTAAAGATTTTTTTTTTCATATTCCTTTACATAAATCGGATTGTGAAAAATTTGCTTTTGCTGTACCATCTGTCAATAATCAGGAGCCTGCAGCTCATTATCAATGGAAAGGACTTCCTCAGGGAAAGCTGAATACCCGACAATCTGCCAGTTTTATGTTGGACAAGTGCTTTCACCAGTTCGAGCCCGATTTCCCCAGGCCTATATTCTTCACTATATTGATGATATTTTAATTGTTACCCCACTGATAAAGAATTAATTGACTGTTATCAAATTTTGAGCCACCATGTTACAGAGGCTGGATTACACATCACTCAGGATAAAATTCAACAGACCACTCCTGTTCAATACTTAGGAATGGTGGTCAATATGAAAAGGACCAGGGTTGAAAAACAACTCCTGGAACTAGTTTAAGCAAACAATTCCAGGAATCTAGGAACTAGAACAAAGGGTGAGCAGACCGGGAAAACAAGCCCTGCCCCTGCCCTGCAAGCCCCTGATAAACGTCATCAGAGTTTCAAAAATTAACTGAAATACCAGAAATGGCGGGAACCAATCATAATCAGCCAAATCGCCTTGTTCAAATGTCAGCCAATCCTAAGCCTGATATGTACAAAATCCCCTATGACTCTGTACCTGTTTACGCTTGACTATAAAATGCTGTCTTAAGCCCAGTTGAGGAACCTTCCCGCTCGTCCCACAACTGGCGTGGAGGTTCCGGGTTCAAACCTGTAATAAAGATCCTTGCCGCTTGGCTTTGACTCCGGACTCTGGTGGACTTCTCTGGGGAATAAACGGTCTGGGCATAACAAATAGACAATGTATTCAACCTCAAAAAGTTCGAATTAGGAGAGATTCTTTGAAAACTTTAAATGATTTCCAAAAACTTTTAGGTAACATTAATTATTTAAGACCTACTTTAGGCATTCCGACCTATGCGCTGTCTAACTTGTTTTCTACACTGCAGGGAGATTCCAATCTCCGCAGTCCCAGGACTTTGACCCCTGAGGCTTCACAAGAACTGGAAATTATAGAGGAAAGAACCCAAACCACCCAGTTATCTAGAGTGCAGCCGTATCAGCCTTTTCATCTTCTAGTTTTTGCTTCACTGCATTCCCCTACTGGGCTAATAGTTCAACATAATGATTTAGTAGACTGGTGTTTTCTTCCTCATTCTGTGTCAAAAACTTTGTCTGTTTATCTGGACCAAATGGCCATTTTAATTGGACAGGCACGGTGTAGAATACTTAAAATTTCCGGATTTGATCCGAATTTAAACGTAGTTCCTTTAAATCAGCTCAAAGTTCAAGCCGCCTTTCAACATTCCGCACTGTGGCAAATTCAGTTGATTAATGTATTGGCATTATTGACAATTGTTACCCAAAAAACAAATTGTTTGATTTTATAAAAATGACTTCTTGGGTGGTCCCTCAATTGACCAAAGATCAGCCCATTCCTGAGGCTGTTACAGTGTTCACCGATGGCTCCAGCAATGTAAATGCTGGTTATGTAGGTCCTACAAACAAGCTTATTTGTACCGCTTATACCTCTGCTCAAAAGGCAGAGTTAATTGCTGTCATTACTGCCTTACAGGATTTCCCCCAAACCTTTAAATATTGTCTCCGACTCTACTTAACGTGGGAAAGAGGATATGCTTGTGTTTCACCAGGAGATCATCAAACAAAAACCACAGCGAAAAGATGTCCGTGTCAGAGACCGCCCTCAGACGTGGTGAGATCTGTGCCAACTCCTCAGAAGCTGGTACGCCAAATCACAATGTGTCTGATTCAATCCTCCCTGATGGCAACGGAGACCCATCTAACTAATCCCACTTCTAATTACCTTTTTCTCCTTACAAACCTAAAAATCTCACCATTTCTGTTAGCCTAAAAATAACACCCCCCTGTTCTTCTCTTCCTCCTTCAACACTTAATGTAGCCTACAATAGGTTTTATTTAATGATTCTCCTCCTTATACTTTCTGTCTCACCAGTTTCCTCTCACACTGATTTACCTACTAGACAAAATTATTCTTATTGGATTTATGTGCCTTTTCCTCCACTTACTTGACCTCTCACCTGGATGGATGCTCCTGCGGAAATCTACACTAACAATAGTGTGTGGATGCCTGGAGCTACAGATGACCGTTGCCCTGCTCAACCAGGAGAAAAAGGCACTGCATTTAATGTTACCATGAGTTATAAATAACCCCCTCTGTGCCTCAGACATCCACCTGGTTGTATCCATCTAGAAACTCAAGTCTGGGCTGCTTGTCTTCCAGAGAGACCAGCTACAGAGAAACCGGGACATTTGGTCTCCAGCCTCTTCCTTTCTCCCTTAAAACACATGAAAGGGGGAGTAATGGGAGATACCCCATACTTTCAATATAAACCTGCAGAGAAACCATGCCCTAAAAATTTTGAGGGCCCATCTAAAACCTTAGTTTGGGAAGATTTTGTTAACTCACATACAGTAATATTAAAAAATGACTCATATGGTTTAGTAATAGACTGGGCACCAAAGAGCTATTTAAAAAACAATTGCTCCTCTGGCAGAAGAGAATGCCTGGAGGCTACTTATTTTATTTCTCATCGGGAGAACGAGAATCATCATTCTACTTTGCATAGGAGGTTCAGCTCATTCTTTCCCTTAAAATGGGAAGATAAAGGCATTACCCCCGCCCCCCGTCCCAAGGCCTCGTATGATACTCCCCATTCTGAGCCCAGAACACCCAGAACTTTAGAAATTGGCTATTGCCATGTCAGGACTACGAGTATGGGAAGGGGAAACTATTCTGTCTGTTGTCCCCGATACTGTCCCTCTCCCTCAGTATCAACGTAGATCCAGATATTCTGTTTTACTTACGTCCAACCTGACTGTTCCCATATAGAGTTGTGTTAAGCCTCCTCACATGCTGTTAGTGGGAAAAATAAAAATTTGGATGAACAATCAAACTGTCCAATGCATTCATTGTCATTTATACACTTGTATTAACTCCCATTTTGACTCCAGGAAAAGTGTAATGTTGATTCAAGCTCGAGAAGGAATCTGGATTCCAGTAACTTTGCCCAGACCTTGGGAATCCTCCCCCTCAATACAATTAATTAATGAAGTGTTACAGCAAATTATAAAAAGATCTAAGAGATTTGTTTTCACTTTAATCACTGTGATCATGAGTCTAATTACAGTCACTACACTGGCCACCACTGCTGGAATGGCGTTACACCAATCTATTCAAACGACTCATTTTGATAATGATTGGTGAGCCAATTCCACCCAAATGTGGAATTCTCAACAAGGCATTGATCAAAAATTGGCTAATCAAATTAATGATTTAAGACAGTCTGTTATTTGGGTTGGAGATCAGGTGGTAAGTCTCGAACATCGCATGTAAATGCAGTATAATTGGAATACTTTGGATTTCTGTATCATCCCGTATTCCTATAATGAGATTGATCATCCATGGGAAATGGTCAAAGGACACCTTCTAGGTAGGGAAGATAATTTGTGGTTGGACATAACTAAGTTAAAGAAACAAATTTTTGAAGTCTCTCAAGCTCATTTATCCATTGTGCCTGGAGCTGAGGCATTAGATCAGGTGGCAGAAAATCTTTCTGGATTAAACCACACAACTTGGATTAAGTCTACTGGGGGCTCAACTGTAGTAAATTTTGGAATTATGTTTCTCCATTTAATTGGCTTGTCTTTAGTTGCCAGACCAGTCAAAGAATCCTGCATCAAAATCGAGAGAACAAACAAGACTTCATCGCCATGGCACATTTATGTAAAAAGAAAAGGAGAAATGTTGTGGGAAATCAGGGACCCCAAACAGAGGGACCAGCTGAAGCCATGGCAGAAGAACATAAATTGTGAAGATTTCATGGACATTTATTAGTTCCCCAAATTAATACTTTATAATTTCTTATGCCTGTCTTTACTGCAATCTCTGAACATAAATTGTGAAGATTTCATGGACATTTATCACTTCCCCAATCAATACTCTTGTGATTTCCTATGCCTGTTTTTACTTTAATCTCTTAATCTCATCATCTTAATAAGCTGAGGATGTGTGTTGCCTCAGGACCCTGTGACGATTGCATTAACTGCACAAATTGTTCTTAAGCATGTGTGTTTAAACAATATGAAATCTGGGCATCTTGAAAAAAGAACAGGATAACAGCAATGTTCAGGGAACAAGGGAGATAACCATTAGGTTTGGCTGCCTGAGAGCCAGGTAGAACAGAGCCATATTTCTCTTCTTTCAAAAGCAAATAGGAGAAAGATGGCTGAATTCCTTTTCTCAGCAAGGAATAGCCCTGAGAAAGAGAATGCATTCCCAGGGGTAGGTCTCTAAAATGGCCACTCTGGGAATGTCTGTCTTTTACAGTTGCAGATGAGGGATGAAATAAGCCCCAGTCTCCCATAGTGCTGCCAGGCCTATTAGGATGAGGAAATTCCTGCCTAGTAAAATTTTAGTCAGACCAGTTTTCTGCTGTCAAACCCTGTCTCCTGATATGATGTTATCAATGACAATGCTGCCTAAAACTTCATTAACAATTTTAATTTTGCCCCGGTCCTGTGATCTTGCCCTGCCTCCATTTGTGTTGTAATATTTTATTACCTTGTGAAGCATGTGATCTCTGTGACCCACACCCTATCTGCCTCCCCTTTGAAAATCACTGATAAAAACTTGCTGGTTTTGCAGCTTGGGGGGCATCAGGGAACCTGCCGACATCTGATGTCTTCCCCGGATACCCAGCTTTAAAATTTCTCTGTTTTGTACTCTTTCCCTTTATTTCTCAGACTGGCTGACAATTAGGGAAATAGAAAAGAACCTATGTGAAATAACGTTGAATTATCGGGGGCGGGTTCCCCCAATATGCCATAGCATGGCACAATTTCTGGACTAGGCCCTCTGCTTCACAGTGACACATTGCGTGGCCCTTAATCCAGCACCCAGCTCCTGCCTGGGGCGGATTATGTGGTAGTTTCTATTAAGGCCGCCAAGACTGGGATCCCTGCGTGCTGCTCTGCAAAGAGTGCTTGCCAGACACCAAGGGAAGTTTAACAACCTAAACACAAACGTACCCCGTTAGTCAAGTTTGTTGTCTTCTTGAATGTCTCCAGGGGAGTAGCTATTTTAGCTCTGCAAACCCAGGATTATTTGACCTAGTCTTGTTCCTCCACTAGTGTCTTTGCACAGTGTTTGGCACATAATAGGTTCCTGTAAATGCTCAATGAGGCGGAAAGAGCAAGGCAGTGAATGAATGAACAATTCATGGGTTCATTACCCTAAAAGTCAGACAATAAGTTCACTCAAGTTAAATTGAGATGTAGATACAATTTAGATCTGTTAGATGGAAGGGAAGATTGTTCATCCAAAGACGCACCTCTTTTTATTTTAATAAAAGTTATCAGTGTCTTGGTGAAATCTTTCTGGAATCAAATGTGAGAGGAAGTACTGAGGGCTTTATCTCTTCGGGAGTCTGCCAGTTTGCAAAGCAAAACAAGGCAGTTTTCCTCAGTCCATCTTTGTATGATATTAGTGAGTGAATGGGAGGAAAAGTTAATAAAATTATTTTTTAGATTGAGAAAATTGTATCTTGATTTCCCTGGAACTGTTCTGAGGCTCAAGGCCTCTACAACCAACCAAACTACCATAAAGATTTATAGACAATAGTTTCCTAGGAATCTCTAGCTATTAAATTGTGTCTTAAATATTTTGATACTCAGCATCCTCTCCTAGCTCTCTGAGGATATCAAATATAGATTTCTTGTTTTATTATTTTCACATTAGAAGCTATTCTTACATTTCTAGTTATCCTGGGCTGCTGACTTATATTTAAGAGAGAGGCTGGCTGGGCGCGGTGGCTCATGCCTGTAATTCCAGCACTTAGGGAGGCCGAGGCAGGCAGATCACGAGGTCAGGAGATTGAGACCATCCTGGCTAACATGGTGAAACCCCGTCTCTACTAAAAATACAAAAAAATTAGCCGGGTGTGGTGGTGGGCACCTGTAGTCCCAGCTACTTGGGAGACTGAGGTAGGAGAATGGCGTGAACCTGGGAGGCGGAGCTTGCAGTGAGCCAAGATGGCACTACTGCACTCCAGCCTGGGTGACAGAGTGAGACTCCATCTCAAAAAAAAAAAAAAAAAGAGAGAGAGGCAATAAAGTGCTAATCAGAAGATGTGGATGGCAGAGTCGTCCACTGATGGATCTGAATATAGAGTGATTGGATGGTAAGTGATCTTCCTGTTTTATTGAGGTGAACCCTAAACTATCAGTAGCTATAAGTCTTCTTTTGGCTTCTCGTTTGGTTTAAGAGGATTCCTGCAATCTCCTGTGGAGGGCAACAGGATGGAAATTGGGTGGAGTATAAGCTGATGAGTAAGGAAGAAAACTGAGAGTCTTGCCATTCATTCTGGTAATCTTCCAGTCTTTTCTGGGAATAAGGAGGGACAGTCATCTAACTGCATAAGACTAAAAGCAAATCCTGGGTCCTGCAGTTGTTCCTTCTTTCAGCTTATCTTGTAACTCTACCAACAGAGGCAACCAATTGCTCAAAGCCCTGAGCTCTTCTACAGCCCTTGCTTCTTGATATATTTATCTACCTTAATAGAGTTTATACTAGAAACATATGTCTTTACACTACCTTCTCTTCTGCCAAGCCAGTTAGGAAGACTGGCTAAAGGGTGGAAATACAGATAATCTTCACAGAGCCCTCTAATTTAAACTCAATTCACTGGACACTCTACTTCAGCTGAGTCCTCTTTCCCATCACAGGTCATATGGCCTGCAGGCTGCTCTCCTCAAACCCCAGAGAAATAGAGATGCCAACATCTAACCTGCAGAGTCCCTTCTAGAGAATATTTTTAGTGTTGTCTGTGCTTGCCAGAGAATGAGCAAAGCATAGTGGCCCAGACTCAAGCTGATCACTCTAATAAATAGACTCAGTGAGTGACGTCAAAAAATTACTCAGGTTAGGTTCCTCTGAGATGATTAAAATTCTCTCTTGGCTCAGACTCACAGAACCCAAATTGACTCTCTCTCCCTGTCTGAGAGCATTATTCCACACTGCAAAAAAGGTAGAAATACAAGTCCTTAATAAGAACTTCCTTGTAAAGCTAATTGGTGTAAAATCTGCTTCATTCAACACTCTCAGACAATGACAATTCTTGCTAAGATAAATTCCCAGGTAAGAGAAACATAATTTAAGTGGAAAATGCACCTTTTAAAAAAGTCACTTTGGATGGAAACCCTCTTAAAATGCATTACACTCTCCTCCTAACCTTCTCTGGATGACTCACAGCCATCATCAAAAGAACATCAGTCACAGTGCTGTGTCCTGAGTGAAAGCCTGAGTTGGCTGGGCTGTTTATCTATCTCCACTCCTGCTGCCCCCCAGCTGCCATACTGCAGAGCTCATCGCCCACCATTTTCAGTTGTTCATTTCCTCCTTCATAGTCAGGATCTCAGGATCATGTTTTGGGGTTTTGGTGGCTTCTTCTTCTTCTATTATCTTTGCCACTAGCCCCAGGCCGAATCTACCTCAATATTCACCTTCTAATTTTAATGCCATCAGGAAAAAAATAGAAATATGCTAAATAGAACTGGCTGGAGCCAATCAGAAGGAAGGAGGTTAAGGAAAGGATCTAGGTATCTCTCCTACGTACAGAGCCGAAGAATGCTAAAGGGGTCTAGAGCACTGAATTACATTTACTGCAGCTACTCAAAGGCCATTTTCCTATCTTTTCTAGCTCTCACTATGGCCTCTGTAGAGGAAGTTTCTGAATAGGTGAGTGTTTCTTTTCTTTCTTTATGTATATATATATATTTTTTTGAGATGAAGTCTCGCTCTTTCATCCTGGCTGGAGTGCAATGGTGCAGTCTCGGCTCACTGAAACTTCCACCTCGCAAGTTCAAGCGATTCTCTTGCCTCAGCCTCCTGAGTAGCTGGGATTACAGGCACACACCACCACGCTGGGCTAATTTTTGTGTTTTTAGTAGAGACGGGATTTTACCATGTTGGTCAGGCAGTTCTTAAACTCCTGACCTCGTGATCCACACACTTTGTCCTCCCAAAGTGCTGGGATTACAGGTGTGAGCCACCATGCCCAGCTGGTGAATGTTTCTGTAGTTTCTTTCACTGTTTCTATGGTGTTAAGGAAGTTTGGGAAAGACCATACATTTAAAAGAGGGTCTTGCATAATAGTGCTGTCCAATAGAACTTTCTGCAATAATAGAAGTGTTCTATATCTGCACCATCTGGTATAATAGACACTAGACACATGGGGCTCTTGAACACGTGAAATATAACTATTGTAACTGAAGAGCTGAATTTCTAATTTTATATTTTTTTTAATTTTGATTAATTTAAAAGTAATTATCTATATGTGGCTAGTGGCTACTCTTTGGGACAGCACAAGTCTAAAGTATAATGTAGTTGTTGCTAAATGCAGATTGTGGAGCCAGACACTGTTGTTCAAATTCTGGCTCCCACATTTATTAGCTATGTGACCATAGGCAAATCGCTTAAACTTTCTGAGTCTCTGGATCCTGTTTTGTAAAATAGGGATAATATTATTACTTATTTCCTAGGGCTGTTGTGAGGATTACATAAGGTAATAATCATAAAATTCTTAAAACAATGTACAGCCAATAGTAAGTGCTATATAAATGTTAACTGTTATCTGACTTTGGGTTTCTCCAGAAGCAGATCCTAAGACAAGAATTTGAGTACAAACCGTTTCTTTGGGAGTTGCATTGATAAGGAAACAGGGAAGTGAGACAGAGGAGGAAAGGTAGCCTTTACAGAATATGATCATGAGCAGGTTACTGCTGTAGGGAACTGAGGCTTCATCCTCCAGAGACCCTCTGGAACACTGTAGAGAGCATGTCTCAGAATTGTCCCACCCATGGAGTGATAAGTTATTTATCCACCAACTCCAGTCTGTCATTATTAAAGGGTAGTTCCCAGGAATGCTGATGCCCCAGCACATCTAGCCAGTCCTGCATGGCCAAGCTTCTGTGGCCAGAGAAAATGCCTAGGCAGAGAATCATAGGTCTTATAGTAGACAATTGTGGATACGAATAGGAATGGCAAATCCTGTCAGAGCACTGACACAGCCTGCTATAACTCAGATTATTATTACAAAGAGACTGACATTGCTTACTGATCCTCCCTAGAAATAGTCAGGAATAAGTTTACCCATCCATATCATGTTGCAAAAGATTAACCAACAGACTGTTATATGATGATGTGACCTCATTGGCTACTCCAGCCCATGTTATTCTTAAGGCCTTTCCTCAGAGTATCTAGAAGGCCTTTGGCAGTCTTAGTGGCAGCTATCTTCAGTATCCCTTTAATCAATAGGCAAACATAAAGAAAACTCAGTGTCCTCTATTCTCTCACAGCAATAAGACCAGAACCCACACAGAAGCCCTCAACTCAAAGGAGTGTAGAAAGGACTTGCTGCTAAGCTTGGAGGGGAGCAAGGGGAGTATCCCAATCCTGACTTCTAAGTTTTCATGGATCAATCTGTTATTTCTTGTTGGACAAACCCTATTTTTTCAAACCTAGGATCTTGGAAGTTTCCTTAGCCACGAAATTACGGATGAATTTCTTCTGTTTATCAATTAACAAAATTAAATTAGGTTTATTTATATGTATAGGTGTTTTTAATTCTCTTTCTTGATGAGTTAAAATTAAATTTTCATAAGTTCTCCTGAAAGGAAAGAGGATCATGGGAGATGGCGGTATAACTATTAACAATAATGCTAATTGTTAACATTTGGAGTTGTAATAATCTGGGTGCTTAGTTGCATATAAGGACAAGATATTGAGGAGCTCACAAAACATTTTAAAAAGGCTAGGGAGTCAGGTCTTGATCCCACATAGTCAGAAATAACATCAGGAAAACAAACCACACCATGGAAATGTTCTCGTAGGAAGTCCATTGCTCCTCACCTGTAGCAGTTTTGACTCCAAGTAACTTCTCATAATATCCCATCTCCTCTCAAACAGCCATCATGTTCGAGTGCTCACTTTTGCCTTCCAAGTGTTCATGAATGCCTCTGATTTCTAGAACCTAGTCTGTGTGGAACTCTAACTACAAGAGAACTTAGGAAATCAAGTGTTAAATTTTCTACCCTCTGTAGAAATGCTTGCAAGAAGCCTTTGAGTAAGTAGTGAGTAAGCCACGTACAGCTTTTTGTGGATGTCTAATAATCTTCTCTAACCATTTCCAATACAAGAATTTTTGTTTTTTCATCCAAATCTGATCCCCTACATACACACTTTCCCCCATCATAATAAATGGCAGTACAAATAACTTCCTTTCCCCTTGTCTATATTCAATCTGCTAGTATGTCCTGCTAACTTTATTCCCCTCACCCCCAAACACATCTCAAATCCATCACTTTCTCTCCACCTCCACTAGGGACTCTGGACTAAACCACCATCATCTCCTACCTGTACAAGTGCAGTAGTCTCATAACTAGTCTCCTGGCTTTGACTGTTGCCCACGTACTTTCCCCTCCACATAATTCTCAGAGTAATCTTTTAAAAGTATAGATTATATTGAGTCACTCTCCTTCTGACAAATCTGTATAGTTAGGTTAAAAAATTAAATCCTTTTCCTACACTAAGTAATTTCTTATGTGGTCTGGCTCCTCTCTATCTCACTAGGATCCTCTTATGTCTGTCTCCCCTCACCCATATACTCACATTGGCTTTTTGAAAAATCCTAGAACTGAAACAACAAGACCTTTCCCACTCCCGAGCCTTTGCACTTGTTGGTTTCTCATCCTAAAAAGCTTTCTCTTACCTGTCAATCTTCGTTTGTTAGACACCGCCTCAACACACATACCATGCCATCACTCTTGGTAACTGGCTCAAAAACCACTGAATCACTGATCAGTGATACTGAATCATGTTTCAGTGTTCAGCATAAAAATCAGTGTCATCTACTTTAAAAAGACCTTTGCTGCCCACCTATCTAAAAAAGTCCTTTCAATTTCTTTATGACATTAAACTGTTTTACTTCCCTTATAAAACCTAACATTCTCTGAAATTATCTCTGAAATATACTTATTTGAATATTATTTGTCTTTCTTCACTAGAATGTAAGCTCCATGACAGAAGTCTTCTTGAATACCTTGTCCATCACTGTAACCCCAGTACCTGGAAGAGTGTCCAGCATAAAGCTTGGGTTAATAAACATCTCAAGTCTGATGGAAGCCTATGAATGCTCACTATGCAACTTCACACAATCCTTTACAACAGCCCTATGAAGTAAATACTGTTATACTTGCTTTCAAGTTGAGAAAACTGAGGATAGAGAAGTTAAATACTAGCCCAATGTCATATCTAGTAAGAGAGGGCTCAAGTATAAAGCAGTCAGATTTCAGTGGCCACACTTTCAATATTTATGTTTATTTGCCTTTTTCATAGCAATTGTAGATCTTTAAGAAGAATCAAGAAGCTCTTGATAAATAGTCACCTCAGCTCAATCATGTCAAACAGGCATGTCAAATTCTAGGCAACCCCAACTATCTCTCCAGGTGCCCGGCCATAGTCATTACAGAAGGCTCTTGGTGCCAGGTGCAGTGGCTCATGCCTGTAATCCCAGCACTTTGGGAGGCCGAGGCAGGCAGATCACCTGAGGTCAGGAGTTTGAGACCAGCCTGGCCAACATAGCGAAACCTCATCTTTACTAAAAATAGAAAAATTAGCTGGGCATGATAGTGGGCACCTGTAATCCCAGCTACTTGGGAGGCTGAGGCAGAAGAATCGCTTGAACCCAGGAGGTGGAGGTTACAGTGAGCCTAGACCATACCACTGCACTCCAGCCTGGGCGACAGAGTGAGACTCCATCAAAAAGAAAAAGAAGAAAGAAAGAAAGAAAGAAAGAAAGAGAGAAAGAGAGAAAGAGAGAAAGAGAGAAAGAGAGAGAGAGAAAGAAAGAAAGAAAGAAAGAAAAGAAAAGAAAAGGAAGGAAAGAAGAAAGAAAAGAAAGAAAAGAAAAGAAAAGAAAAAGGGAGGGAGGGAGGGAAGGAAGGAAGGGAAATGAAAAGAAGGCTCTTGGAAAACTAAATCCATTTGGAGGACCAAATTCAGTCCTGTTTGGGCCATCACTGTCCTTTGATCATCTCTTCAGTATATCTGAAGACTGTGACAAACACCACAGAAACTTTCAGAGAGGAAGTCTCCAGTCCCAAAACTAGAATCCAGGGTCCCCTTAGTTGACTACTTCTCTAACTCATCCACAGATTGGATGGGTTAGAGATATGTCTGTCTTCCAGGATAGAATGAATGAAGGAACTATTGGTGCAGAAATCAGAACTAGCCAAAAATCTGGGCTCAAGGGCAACAAATGTGATATTCTAATTGAAACCAGGTAAAATCCTGAGAGGGTAAAGACGCTGTGCAAATTTCTGTACAGAGATGGTTAGTATCTATAACAGTGCTTAACACGGTAACCACTCAGCAAATATTGGTTAAATGAATAATAGTGGTGCAAAAACTTTTTTGCTTTTTTTTGTTTTGATTATTCATCATTACTACTGTTTTATTAGATCCTTATCAGGTTTAGATATCAAAGTCTGTGATTTGAAGTCAGGAGAAACTGAATTGTTCTGCATAATAGAGTGAAGAAAATTTAAAGGCCCCTTAGGACAGTCTGGAAGGGCTGAGTGAAGAAAAGCAGGAGAAAGCAGAAACAGCAGAAGTCTAAGAGCTCACAGAGGTGATGAGCAAATGAGAAGCTTGCCTTGGTAGTAATGGATGAGATTAAGACAAAAACATTGGAAAAACAGAGATGCCTAATATGAAAAGTTAGCTTTTTACCTGGTAAGCTGTGATGTGACTTTTCCTATAACCCCCAAATTTTAATAAAATTGACTATAACTTTTTCTGTTTTGTTAAACTGGACATTTTTGAGAAATTAAGGAAGGAATTGAATTTTATCTCTGAGCCCACATGAAGCAGGATCAAAGTCAGCACACATGAAAACTAGAGCCCAAAGACTATAAAGCATGTAATAAGGATTTAAGCTAACCCTATCTTGTAAGGGGTTGGTAAAGTCCAGCTTGCATCTGAGCTACGCTAGCACCAGGACAGCCACTCAGTAATAGGGTTTCTCAAGGTTATTGCTTTCCATTCAGTAGAAATGAGAGTCCTTTCTTACCCTTATGCCCTATGAGATTTCACTGGGGATTGTTCACTGAAACATTTTCATATCATTGCATCAACCCTCTTGAACTCACTTTGCCTGCCCCCAGTTCAGTCTGTGACTCACAAGTACCCTGCAGCAAAAGAAATCCAATAGAGGGCAAATCCCTCACCTTACCTTCCTTTTTAAGACCTTTGATGTTCTCATGTGTCATTTCATAATTGGGATTGTCAATTAGTCGCCTCATCTCTGGTCCTCACTTTCCTCTCTCTCAGCCAAATTCAACCTTCAGCCCACACAATGGAATTCAACAAAATGAGGTAACAGTTTCTGTGTGAGTCACTCTGGGCAACTCTGTACACAGAGCACTGTGAGGTGAGCAGCCAGAGCCCAGGCAAGTGTTTCAGCCATCCAAGAACTGGCAGGCAGCCCAAGAGACACTCTCACCTGATGACAGACTAGCGGGATGAGTCCTGGAGGAAATGGTTCCCAACAGCTGCAGAAGGAGTCTCTTGGCTCATGCACAGCAATGCTCTTCTCAATTAAAAACATTGTCATTATTCACACTGCAATGTAAAATCCTTTTACACTGTGCTCACATTTCTACAGGCTTTCATCTACTCTGCATATTAAAGACAAGACCCTTCCATGAAATGATGACATCTCTAAGTTACTGTTCCACCCAAACAGTCCTATATAATGAAGAGGAAAAGGTTTGCTGGCCCTCGAAGGACAAACACAAGGAGAAAGATTTCCACGAGCTGTTTCTCTTTGCTGAATACTTAGAGGAAAACTGTAAGTGGTTGGAGGAAGGCTTTGTTTTCTACAAGACTTTTTAGTTATTCCTCAGAAATTTTCCTGCTTATTTCCAGAGGAGGTCATCTCTTAGATGCTGTCAGTCAGATAGGGATTGGCAGCAAAGCAGAGGTGCTCAGAGAGGTTTCCAACTAATGTGGACAGTGGAAAACTGCCAAAGAAGCAGGGCTCCTTAGGACAAGTAAACTGGAAGATATTTTGGGTATAAAAATAAATCCGTTTGAAAATGAAAGATGGAGAGATGCTGTGTATACAAATTGCCCTGTTCTGAACAATGTTGTCACTAGGACTGGCCCTGGAGACCAATGACACAAACCAAGATGTTCTCAGACACGCTTTGATGGTCTTTTTCTCCCAAGTTATCTATTCTGTTTCCATTTCATTCTCACAGGAATTGCCATGGGGTTCTCATAAGATTTCACATTGGTCATAATCCAGGTGGCCCTGGACTGCAACCTCTGAGTTGGCGACATCAAAATAGGAATTAGGAAAAACCAATTTAAATACAGACACAGGCAAAAGAGAGTTGGGTTGTCCAAGGTAGTGCCTAGGTGGACACTGCCTCACATTTTTAATTCCAGAAGCCATCAGTACTGAGTGTCAGATCTCATTAGTCAAATACAGTGATCAGGAATCGACAAACGGAGGGACCACTCAAGAGTCTGAAACATTTCAAGTCATGGAGTATGGATCTCACCCCAACACCCAATCAGCAAATAGGGAGAACTGGAAACCAAAGTTCCCCCTCCCTCTGTGGAAGGTTGAAAACCAGAGTGTTGGAGTTCTGTCCTGATAATGGAACAGAGAGCTAGGCAGCCAATCAATGAGGGCCAATACAGGAATTCAGTGATAAGTATTGGGTCATAAGAGAAGTAGGGAAGGTATTAATCTGGTGATATATGAGGATCCTGGGACACTGGCTCCTGGTAATCTAGTTATAATTATTAGTGAAAAAGAAAAAAAAAATCAGTGATGTGAAGAGATGGCCTAAAAGAGCTCCAGCAACATAACCAAGCAGCTGGCAAGTGGTCTGAGGAGCATTGCAATTCCAGGCCTCCTGAGGTGGCATTACAGGCACTGGTAAGACGTTCTGCTGCGGTGAAACTATTCCACCACAGAGAATTCACAATTAAAATAGGCAAACAGGAAATGCAAGACAGAGGCTAACAAAGGGTTTTTTTGGGGGGGTGGGAGTGTTGTTTGTTTGTTTCTTGAGACGGAGTCTTCCTCTGTTGCCCAGGCTGGAATGCAGTGGCACAATCTCAGCACACTACAACCTCCGCCTCCTGGGTTCAAGCAATTCTCCTGCTTCAGCCTCTCAAGTACCTGGGACTATAGCTGTGTGACACCACATTGGCTAATTTTTGTACTTTTAGTAGAGACTGGGTTTCACCATGTTGGCCAGGCTGATCTCGAACTCCTGACCTCAACTAATCCCCCTGCCTTGGCCTCCCAAAGTGCTGGAATTACAGGCATGAGCCATGCACCTGGCTGGTTTTTGGCAATTCTTAAAGAACTCAATGAGCAACACTCAAACAACCCTAAAGACTATAGAGCTCACGGTTGCATTTCAGATAGCTAAACAGACAGGAGTTTTTGTAAGTTTTGTAAGTCTTGTTCATCCTTCCCTCTTCCACCCTCTATCTCAACTATTCTGTCTACCACTAAAGCACCTTAGACTTTGGGTTTGGCAATGCAACCAGTGTGTGTTCAACATGAAATAGGTAATTCAATAGCAAAGCCCTAAAACAGCCTGGCTTGATTATTTCTCAGGGCATGCAGTTCTTTTGAGGTAGGATCTTTTTAATAATAATAACACTAATAATATAAATAATAATAGCCATTGAAGACATTTATTTCACGATTTCCATACACCTAAGAGCTATACATATGAATGATAATGCATGATTATAAAGCATGCATATTACAGGTCATAAATATGTTAGCTAATTATAAACAACTCCCATTTCCATATAGTTTATCCTTGCCAAATAAAACTGTAAAAAAAGGCATCTTTCAAATGCTGCTAAGGAGTAATACCTGAATGAGGTTGATTTAACGGAGTCTTAGTTCCTACACATGTTCTAATTGAATAGACTATGTAGTAATCCCCTTACATACCCATCCATGTCCAAGAATAGTGAAGATCTTTATTTAATATGAATTATTGCAGATGATTAGCACGGTCTAGCTAAACCATTCCAGTAATTAATTGTTTTTACTTGTTATATTAATATATAACTTACTGATGTTGGGTGAATTTCATTGAATGATAGCTCAAGCACCTGAAATATTGACTAAGAAAACTAATTTATCAATACTGATAATCAATTTTAATATGTTAATTGATTGTAATACAGGATTCTCCAGTTCAAAAAAAAAAAAGAACAAACAAAAAAACTTTCTTCCATTTCCAAATACCAATTAATAGGTCTCTACTTCCCCCTTGTATTTCTTCTTACCACCTACCACCTCCAATCCTCATTCTTTCCTCACAAACTAAATATAAAAGGTACCTACAAAGCATAGAATCTGTGTTAAAGGCTATTCTTGCTTGTTTTAAGTCCAAAATTAAACAGCTCTGAATTATTAAAAGGCATATGAATTCAAATGTCCTGTTTTAATAAGAAAATGGTTTACATTTCTCTATGTTCGAGGAAAAAAGTAGTCCAAGTGGGATAAAAATTATTTCCAGTAGGTTATGTGATTTAAGTTATAGAAATGAACCAGGCAATTCAATTGAATGTCATGGAAAGTAGGTTTCTTCTTTTCCTTTTTTTTTTTTTCTAATATGTACACTTTGTGAGAAGGTAAATCCGTAGTGTGATAATTTGTCCACTGGGTCCATCAGACACTGGAGACAGCTTCCTAAGAATTATAAGGCTTCTAAAGGCTTCTAAAGTCTAAATTGCCTAGAGCATTTTGTGTGCCAGGCACTTTGCTAGGTGCCCTAGGGATGCAAGAAGTATAAATGTTTTACGAGAATACAGGCTGGAAATGCATTCTTGATTATTCCTGTGGAATTTCTAGGCAGAAAAGAGTCTAATGGGGTGTGGGTATATTTTCTCAATACAATTTTCTGAGTCTTTACCAGATGCAGTTCTGTGCTTTGAACGTGTCCCTCAAAGTTTGTGTGTTGGAAACTTAATCCCCAGTGTAATAATGTTGGGAGGTGAGGTCTAATGAGAGGTAATTAGACCATGAAGGCTCTGCCCTCATGGATGGATTAATGCTGTTATGGTGGGAATGGGTTCATTATTACTGGGGTGGGTTCATAATAAAAAGATGAGTTTGGCCTGCTTTTCTCTCTCTTTCTTATCCTCTCTTGCACCATGGGATGACACAGCAAGAAGTTCCCTGCAAGATGCCCTCCCCTCAATATTGGACTTCACAGCCTCCAGGACCATAAGCCAATACATTTTTATTCATTATAAATTTTCCAGTCTGTGGTATTCTGTTATAGCAACATTCAATTTATGCATTACTTCCAGATTCTTATGGCTATACCTACTTCTCACTGTTTGTATTCACCCCTCCTTCAACCAAGTACCCTTAACACAGTTCCCATAGTCACAAAGCCAAGTCACTGAAGCTGCCCTCTTTCCAACCACACACATGTAGATCAAATGATCCCAGGCATAGAGCTGATTGAGAAGGAGGGACCAGTAGGAGCTCTGCTTCCCCAGCAGCTTCCTGGAAAGAAGAGGCAATACAACCCAACCCAAAAGTGCAAGAGAAGTAACACTTCATGGGATGAGCTTAATTAATTAATGGGAGAAGACACTAGAGGATGAAATAAATTCATCTCCCTTCCTCCCTCTCTTTCCCAATTCACCCCCTCCAGTCTTTGAACCATGAGCTATTTCAAAGGTGCAGTAATGCTATATTTGGCTTCTCTGAAGATATCCTATGAGGCCAAGTCATCAGCTTTGTTCATTATCTAGGAGTGGTGGCCAGCTCACTGGCACATCCCATCATGTTTGCCCTCCCTCCTTCCCTTGTGTCACTTCCCATTTTCCCTTACTTCTGCTTTCTTGGGATTAAATTCTACTCTACAATGTCAGGATGTAAGTTTTTGCCTCAGATCCTGTTTTCTAGGAAACCCATGCTAAGACAACACTGGCAGTGGCCCTGGAAAAATAGACCTCATGATGGATTTGGAGTTGGATTGTTCACTGATCTGAAGACAGAGGACTCCATTTAAGTGGTAAGCAGTGAAGCTATGAATTCTGCCATGCAGGCCTCACAATTACTGAGGCTTCTTTTACCTGTGGTTAACTGGGACACAGAACAACAGGAAATTGAGTGTAGAGGTTATCAAGTAGCTGCTTCACTTAATTGGTATAATTTTATGGAGTTAACCTGGTTTAGGGTCCAGAGAACATTCCACATAGCCTAAAAAGCATAGCTATTTGTCCTTACCATAATCAAGACATACTTTGAATATGAGTTTTCCTTCCCTGTTCAGCACCACTTCTCTTAGACTTAAGAATGCCTGATCTGTTGATATTATGTCCCATGTAACATTGCCTGAGACAAAGATATCCATGTACCTCAAAGGAAGTGCAGCAATTAGCTTTCTCTGTACCCATCCCAAGAAGGATCCAGTTTATGAAATGGTGAAATGGCATTAGGGTTAATGGTGATGGGCTTATGTTAGGCACCAACTCAGGGACATTCTGCAGCATTGGAGAGCTCTCCTGCCAGATGCAACATATGTATTAAACCAATAACTTATGTGTTGTGCTGTGTCCTCAGTAGCTGGAAAAGACAACTAAGATGTGGAAATAAGGTTGTTACCTCTCACCATTACTCCCAGGGACCTACAGGTAGAATTTGATGCTTCCCATGCCCACAACCTTAAGTTCTGGCATGGATCTCATGAAATCCTGGTGGACAAGAAGTAAATCTTTGCACTGTATGAAGGACAACTGGTAAAATGACAAAAACTAAAAGACACTTATTGATTGACTTCAAACTGTAAAGGAATTTCTACTGACATGTCATAAGGCCACATGAGCATTTGGATCAGTGGTTTGGGTACATCTATTGAACAACTCGTTTAGCATATACATGTTAGGACTCAGAGGACACCTTGGTTCTCAAAGGAAGGAATATTTATCATAAGATAACTGATAATCTTAGCACCAGACTAGACTTCAGCTTGACATTTTAGGCATAATTTAGTGAGCAACTTGAGGCCTGAGGTTTCAGTCAAATTCCTGATAATTTAAAGATATTCGGGGCATCTCAATTTTTGTCTCTTTGGAAGAATTATTCCTGAATTGTGTCTTTCTGTGCTTTATACACTTCACTATTCCATTATCAGAAGAATTATTATTTCTGTGGAGATATTTTATGTGAGCAATACACAGACAGGTCATCACGGACATCTCTACTTAAAGAAAGCCTCTGCATGTTATATCTATATATTCCTAGGATATCTAGAAGGTGGTCTCCAGTAAGAGTTTTAAGAAAAAAAATACACAACTCTAATTAAAAAAACAACAACAAGGAGATCTAGGGAAGTTGTTTAAAATAAAGGAGAATTTGAAATGTTACCAGTAAACATTCACTAATGAATTATTCATAGAGACAGCTGCTCTAAGGACAAAGGTCCGTTTAAAGTTAAAGGATAGTGTTAATGCACACAGTTCAATGGAACTTGTGAATGCAGAATATCTGTATTAAAAATTGGTTAGTGGACAGAAAACTACCAGAATGTCTAGTCTGTAATGTGAATGAGTAAAAATGCCTTCTACTTAACTTGCCTCAAAGTTTTAATTTTTTATGTATTTATTTTGCTTTGAGATGGAGTCTCACTCTGTTGCCCTGTCTGGAGTGCAGTTGAAAAGACTAAAAGGCAGAAATGAAATCCACAGGCAGACAGCCCGGGCGGTACCCTGGGCCTGGTTAAAGATCAACCCCTGACCTAACCGGTTATGTTATCTATAGATTCCAGATGTTGTATGGACAAGTGTTGTGAAAGTCCCTGTCCTGTTCTGTTCTGTTCTGATTATCGGTGCTTGCAGCTCCCAGTCACGTAGCCCCTGCTTGCTCAATCGAATGTTCAAACTTCGGTGCTTGCAGCCCCCAGTCATGTACCCCTGCTTGCTCAATTGAATGTTCAAACTTCGGTGCTTGCAGCCCCCAGTCACGTACCCCTTGCTTGCTCAATCGAATGTTCAAACTTCAAAATGTCAACCAATCCCAATCTTGTAACTGCAAAAATGCCCTAATCTTGTGTAACTTGTTTGTGCCTCACTATAAGAGAGACACTGAAACTGTGCTCGAGGCCTCTCTCTTGCCCTCCTGACTATGCCTGTACGGAGAGAGGTCCGGGTTCGAACCTGCAATAAAGTGATCCCGGCCGCTTGGCTTTGACTTCGGTCTCTGGTGGTCATCTTTGGGGGATCTCTGAACTCAGGGCACAACATTTGGGGGCTCGTCCAGGATTCCCCCTGAGCCCACCAGACTCCAGGTCAACAGGTCATCACTAATCAGTAAGTAAGCCGGCCTTGTCTCTGTTCGTCTTTGTCTCTCTGAGGAATCCTGCGGGATCTGTACTGAGGTTGGCATAGTCTTGGCGGACGCGCTATAAGACAGCCACCAGGGACCGGTAGGAGACGTCCTCCGGTGCCCATCTGGGGCCTCTGTATTCTGTTGGCCCATCTGACTCTGATCGGGAACTAAACCTGAAACGCGCTTGCGGAACTGTTGCCTGTTGTTGCTGTTGTAGACTGTTACTTGTTTAGAACTCACTTTCACTTTTCAGGAGCCACTGGATGAGACAAAAGTTACTTCAAATCCTGTTACTGATATTTCTCTGTGTCCCTTTCTCTACCTCCAGGGGTTCCTGAAATGGGCGGCGCCCAGAGTACGCCACTCTCTCTCCTTGTAAATAACTTTAAAGGTGTCAAAGCTAGGGGCTATGACCTTAGTATAGAGCTAAAGAAAGGAAAATTCATAACCTTCTGCCACTCAGAGTGGCCCACTTTCGGCGTAGGGTGGCCTCCCGAGGGAACATTTTGCCTCCCTATTATCACTAAGTAAAAACTAAAATTTTCCTACCAGGATGTTCGGGGCATCCTGATCAGATCCCCTACATCTTGGTATGGCAAGACCTTGTGGAAAACCCACCACCCTGGCTGACTCCTTTCATACTGGCCCCGGAGCCATGTAAAACACTGGTCGCATGACCAGTGGAAAACTCTCACAAGCCAAGAACACCATCCGCACCCCTCCACCCTGTGTTGTCTGACAGTCAGGACCCTCTAACCTTAGAACCCCCACCCTATCTCCCTCATCCCAGTCCTCAACCTCAGGCCCCACCAGCAGCCCTCCCCGGGGGACACGAGGAACGGGAGGCAGCAGCCGCACCAGTGGCAATCGAGAATGAAAGTAATTCTGGGGGGCCAGCGGGATGAACGCGTGGATGCGCCCAAAGTGAGATGATCTCGCGGCCCCCCAATTCCACTGTGGCACTCCCCCTGAGGGAAATAGGACCCCCTGATGATACGGGCAACCCTAGGCTCCAGTATTGGCCATTTTCCACCAGCGATTTATACAACTGGAAAACCCAGAATGCCCGGTTCTCAGATAACCCCAAAGACCTAACGGCCCTTCTAGACAGTGTTATGTTCACCCACCAAGCCACCTGGGATGACTGTCAGCAGCTCCTCCGGATTCTGTTCATGACGGAGGAGTGAGAAAGAATACAGGTTGAGGCCAGAAAACTGGTTCCTGGAGATGACGGCCAGCCGACCGCCAATCCTGACCTCATCAATGCAGCTTTCCCTCTGACCAGACCTAGATGGGATTGCAACACGGCAGAAGGTAGGGGAAGGCTACTCGTTTATCACCAGACTCTAATGGCAGGTCTCCGGGCTGCCGCTCGCAAGCCCACTAATTTGGCCAAGGTATACTCTGTATTGCAGGGAAAAACAGAAAGCCCAGCTGTCTATTTAGAAAGGTTAATGGAAGTCTTTAGGCAGTTTACCCCTATGGACCCAGAAGCTCCTGAAAACCAGGTGGCTGTCGTTATGTCCTTTGTAAATCAGGCCGCCCCAGACATTAAGAAAAAACTCCAAAAATTAGAAGATTTAGAAGGGAAACAAGTCCAAGACCTTCTTCAGATAGCACAGAAAGTTTATAATAACAGAGATGCTCTGGAGGAGAGGCAAATTAAGGCCACCGAGAAAATGACCAAAGTCCTGGCTGTAGTTGTTCAAAAAGAGCAGTTACAATCAGGAGAAACCCAGTCCAAGTGCGCCCCTAGACGCGACCTGGGAAAAGATCAATGCGCGTACTGCAAAGAGACAGGCCACTGGATAAAAGATTGCCCCAAAAAGAAACAGCGCCAGTCAGGACAAGGGCAGTGGCAGCCTAAACCCACACCTATACTTGTGACCCAAGATATGGATTGGGGGGACGGGGTTCGGACCCCCTCCCCGAACCTAGGGTAACTCTGCAAGTGGAGGGGTCCCCGGTTCAGTTCCTAGTCGATACCGGGGCGCAACATTCAGTCTTGGTCAAGCCTTATGGAAAATTGTCTGACACTTCATCTTGGGTACAAGGAGCCACAGGAATTAAAAAATATCCTTGTACAACTCAGAGGACCGTAGACTTGGGAACAGGAAAGGTGTCCCACTCCTTCCTAGTTATTCCCGAGAGCCCTTGCCCCTTGTTGGGGAGAGATCTGTTAACAAAAATGGGGGCCCAAAATTCACTTCCAATCAGGGGGTCCCAAAGTGACTGACTCTCAAAACAAGCCAATATCCATCCTCACTATCACCTTGGAGGATGAATATAGACTCCATCAGGAGCAAGTGCCTCCTGATCAAGATATCAACTCCTGGCTCCAGCGTTTCCCGGAAGCATGGGCAGAAACCGGGGGCTTAGGGTTGGCAAAACACCGCCCCGCCATATTTGTTGAAGTTAAGCCTGGGACAGACATGGTTCGGGTTTGGCAGTACCCAATGCCCCTAGAGGCCAAAGAGGGGATTACGCCTCACATCCACCGGCTTCTAGACCAAGGAGTTCTACGCGCCTGCCACTCGCCGTGGAACGCTCCGTTGTTACCTGTCCGTAAACCTAATAGTAAAGACTATAGGCCGATGCAAGATTTAAGAGAAGTCAACAAAAGAGTCATGGACATACACCCCACCGTACCCAACCCATATACCCTCTTAAGTACTTTGAACCCTGAAAAACAGTGGTATACTGTCCTTGATTTAAAAGATGCTTTTTTCAGCCTACCCTTGGCTCCCAAAAGTCAAGAGCTTTTTGCATTTGAATGGACAGACCCCGAGAAGGGTATAAACGGCCAGCTAACATGGACCAGATTGCCACAGGATTCAAGAACTCGCCAACCCTGTTTGACGAAGCCCTCCACGAAGATCTGGGTGAGTACCGACGGCAACACCCTGAAATAACTCTTTTGCAGTATGTTGATGATCTTTTAGTAGCAGCCAAATCCCCGGAAGCCTGTGTTCAAGGAACCGAAGACCTCCTAAAGACTTTGGGGAAGCTAGGCTACCAGGCCTCAGCAAAAAAAGGCTCAAATCTGCAAATCAGAGGTAACCTATCTGGGATACCTGTTAAAAGGGGGGCAACGTTGGTTAACCACTGCCCGGAAAGAGACAGTCCTAAGTATCCCTAGACCCCAATCAACGCGACAAGTAAGAGAATTCCTGGGGTTGGTGGGGTTCTGTAGGTTATGGATACCCGGGTTTGCAGAGTTAGCCAAGCCCCTATACCAGGCAACAAAGGAACAGCAGCCCTTCAATTGGACAGAAGAGGCTGAGTTGGCTTTCCAACAGATCAAAACCGCTCTGTTGTCAGCCCCCGTGCTGGGACTCCCTGATGTCTCCAAGCCCTTCCACTTATACGTGGACGAAAGCAGGGGCATTGCCAAAGAGGTATTAACTCAGTATTTAGGCCCCTGGCGGAGGCCAGTTGCCTATCTGTCAAAAAAATTGGACCCAGTAGCCGCAGGATGGCCTCTCTGCCTCCGAATAATCGCAGCAACCTCTTTGATGGTGCAAGATGCTGATAAACTGATCATGGGCCAGGAACTACGGGTCACTACTCCACATGCCATCGAAGGCATTCTCAGACAGCCGCCTGATCAATGGATTAGCAATGCCCGGCTCACCCACTACCAGGGGCTACTGCTAAACCCCCTCAGGATAACCTTCCTGCCCCCAACGACCCTGAACCCTGCGTCACTACTGCCAAATCCGGACTTAGAAACCCCATTCCATGACTGCTCCAAGATATTGGCCCAGGTGCACGGAGTCAGGGAAGACCTGCAGGACCGTCCACTGCCCAACGCCGACCTCATCTGGTTCACCGATGGGAGCAGTTTCGTCTACCAAGGACAAAGGTACGCAGGGGCGGTGGTAACTTCAGAAACCAAAATAGTTTGGGCAGAGCCTTTGCCCCCGGGGACATCAGCTCAAAAAGCTGAATTAGTGGCTTTAACCCAAGCCCTAAAAATGGGAAGAGACCACAAACTGACAATATATACTGACAGTCGGTATGCTTTTGCTACCGCCCACATACACGGGGCAATATACAGAGAAAGGGGGCTCCTCACGGCAGAAGGGAAAGATATCAAAAATAAAGAAGAAATCCTAGCCTTACTAGCAGCCCTTTGGGGACCTAAAAAGCTGGCCATAGTCCACTGCCCCGGACACCAAAAGGCTACCGACTCAGTCTCCCGAGGAAATAACTTAGCCGATCAGACTGCTAAAAATGTGGCTAAAACTCTTACACAACTACTAACTCTACAACTACCTGACCCGGGGCCCAAAGAGTTACCCCCAAATCCAGAATACTCAGAGAGTGACCTTCAGTGGATAGACAAACTTCCCGTGGCCCAAATCCTTAATAATTGGTGGAAAGACTCTGAAAATAACATCATACTCCCAGAAAAATTAGGACAACGATTGTTAGAACAAATCCATCGGAGCACCCATTTAGGCTCGCGGTGAATACTGGACTTAATAAGACGCTCTAAACTAAAAATTAAAGACGCCTCCAGAAAGGCTAATCAAGTAGTCAAAAACTGTGCAGTTTGCCAACTCAATAATGCAGGTAACCAACCCCAAATCAGTGGAAAAAGGCAGAGAGGAGACAGACCCGGGGCCTATTGGGAAGTTGACTTCACAGAAATAAAACCAGGAAAATATGGATATAAATACTTGCTAGTCTTTGTAGATACCTTTTCAGGATGGATGGAAGCTTTCCCCACAAAGAGAGAGACTGCTCAGGTCGTGGCGAAAAAAATCCTAGAAGAAATCTTGCCCAGGTATGGATTCCCAGTTATGATAGGATCAGACAATGGGCCTTCCTTCGTCGCTAAGGTAAGTCAGGGACTGGCTTCCATTCTTGGGGCTTATTGGAAATTACATTGTGCATACCACCCCCAGAGCTCAGGGCAGGTAGAAAGAATAAATAGAACTTTAAAAGAGACCCTAACTAAATTGACCATGGAGACTGGCACTAACTGGGTACTCCTTCTCCCCTACTCTCTATTCAGGGTGCATAACTCCCCTTACAAATTAGGATTTACCCCTTATGAAATTATGTATGGCCGGCCTCCCCCTATCATCCCTGACCTGAAAGACAATCTCATTAAAACCGAAGCCGATGATAGTCTTAAACTCTTATTCTCCCTACAAACTCTACAGAAAGTTCATGAGGAGGTCTGGCCTAACCTAAGAGAGTTGTACAAAACAGGACCTCCACCCGAACCACATCAGTTCCAGCCAGGAGATTGGGTTCTCATCAAACGCCCTCGGCAAGAGACCTTAGAGCCGAGGTGGAAAGGACCGTTCCAGATAATCTTGACAACACCAACCGCACTCAAGGTGGAAGGAATCGCCGCCTGGATCCATTACACACATGCCAAACCAGTGGATCCAGTCTTGGACCTCGTTGGACCGCCAGCGGCTTGGACGATCAACCGGACTAAAGACAATCCTTTAAAACTCACCTTGCGCCGTCAACAACCTAAACTGTAAATATGATATCCCTTTCCCTCACAACGCTTTTGCTTGTACAGGCCTTTTTCTGGGAGACCCAATCACAGGGGGCCTCATCCTCGTTTGCTTGGCGTTTTTACTTAACTGAGAATTGGACTGACCATGCCCAGACACAAAAAGAAAGCCAGGTCTTGTCAACGGCTGACTGCCACCCTGCAGGGTGTCAAACGGCCATCTATCTAAATTTCTCTGATTTTGCCGCACAACCGGGAAAGGTCACCCCCGCTATCTGTTTTCTCTTTGACCAACAAATCACCTATTGTAAAGATTCTTGGGTCGAACAGAATGTCGGTTGTCCTTATGGGTCCTGTAAAATCCACACTGCCAAAACTCTCACAGCTTCCAAGGCCCTCTCCGGACAACGCTATAATTCTCATAATTTTTTCAAAACCAACTTAGGATATACATGGGTTGTCTGGGATCTGTGGGACTCCCGCTGGACCATCCAACAGAAAGGGGCCATGTACATGACCCCAAAAACAACGTGGCCCAGCAGCCGCCTTTACCTTTGGCACTCTCTTGTTCAGATCCAAACCACCCTCCACGCTACAATCCAGAAACAGGAAAAAGAACTAAACATACAACTCTCAGCCTTAACTTCCCCCCGCCCCTTCTCTTGGTTATCTCTACTTAGAGAGGGATTACTGCTTGCAAACGCCACCGATCTAGGCAATCTCTCCACGTGCTTCTTCTGTGCTGCCCTAGGGCGACCACCCCTGACAGCCGTCCCACTCACGGGCCCCTTCAATAATTCTCTTACACACAGCTCAGGATCCTTCCTCCTCTCTGGTGTCCCCCTATTCTTGAGCCCCGGGCAAACACAGGTCTCATTCTGCTACTCAAATGCTAGCACCTCCCTCTGCAATACGACCTCTTCTCCTAACACAACCCTGTTCGCCCCTCATGGTTCTTTCTTCTGGTGCAATGGAACCCTACATAAAAATCTTTCCACCCAGGCCACTAAGACCCTCTTATGCCTCCCTGTCACACTGGTACCCCAATTAACCTTACGAACCCCTGCAGAATATCTGGGATGGGACAACATATGGGACAGCATACCATCCCCCAGAACAAAATGGGCTGTATTTCTTCCCCTGGTGGCTGGCGTCTCACTCACCACATCCGTAGTTGCAGCAGGACTGGCAGGAGGGGCCCTAGGCCATACTCTACTCACAACCACTAAACTCTCCCAACAATTCTCCATAGCTATGGAAGCCTCTGCTGAATCCCTAGCCTCCTTACAAAGACAACTAACTTCCCTTGCCCAGGTTACCTTACAAAACCGACACGTCCTAGACCTACTAACAGCTGAAAAAGGGGGAACTTGTCTCTTTCTCAAAGAAGAATGTTGTTTTTACATAAATGAATCAGGGTTAGTAGAGACACGGGTCCAACAGCTACATAAACTCAGCATAGAATTACAACAACAAAAATTTACCTCTGCAGCTGATAGTTGGTGGGCATCCTCCATGTACTCCCTCCTAATGCCCCTCATGGGGCCACTACTTAGCCTACTCCTCCTCCTTACCATAGGGCCCTGCATAATATCCAAAATTATAAACTTTATTAAAGATAGAATCAACACAGTCCAACTAATGGTCCTTAGAGCCCAATACCAGCCTGTCATGACAACAGAATCAGTATAAGACCCAAGATTGGCTCTTAGAGGTACCAGAGACAGGGAGGAATGAAAAGACTAAAAGGCAGAAATGAAATCCACAGGCAGACAGCCCGGGTGGTGCCCTGGGCCTGGTTAAAGATCGACCCCTGACCTAACTGGTTATGTTATCTATAGATTCCAGATGTTGTATGGACAAGCGTTGTGAAAGTCGCTGTCCTGTTCTGTTCTGTTCTGATTATCGGTGCTTGCAGCTCCCAATCACGTAGCCCCTGCTTGCTCAATCGAATGTTCAAACTTCGGTGCTTGCAGCCCCCAGTCACGTACCCCCTGCTTGCTCAATCGAATGTTCAAACTTCAAAATGTCAACCAATCCCAATCTTGTAACTGCAAAAATGCCCTAATCTTGTGTAACTTGTTTGTGCCTTACTATAAGAGAGACACTGAAACTGTGCTCGAGGCCTCTCTCTTGCCCTCCTGACTACACTTGTACGGAGAGAGGTCCAGGTTCGAACCTGCAATAAAGTGATCCCGGCCGCTTGGCTTTGACTTCGGTCTCTGGTGGTCATCTTTGGGGGATCTCTGAACTCAGGGCACAACACAGTGATGCAATCTCAGCTCACTGCAACCTCTGCCTCCCAGGCTCAAGCAATTCTCCTGCCTCAGCCTCCCTAGTAGCTGGGATTGCAAGTGCCTGCCACCACACCCACCGAATTTTTGTATTTTTAGTAGAGATTGGGTTTCACCATGTTGGCCAGACTGGTCTCAAACTCCTGACCTCAGATGATTTGCCCACCCTGGTCTCCCAAAGTGCTGGGATTACAGCATGAGCCACTGTGCCCGGCCACCTCAAAGTTTTTAGCTCATCTTCTTCCAGAACATAGTTTCTAACTTCAGATACTATCAACCGTGCTCAGAGATACAGTACTGGTTGGGCTGGGTGTTGTAACTGTACCCATGTATAACCTTCCACTCAAAGGAAGAATATACAATTGTACTCAGTTTTTTCAAATGCATCTAAAACCCTTCACTGATTCTTAGCATAAAAAATGCCGCTTTAAGACTAGGCTGTTTAAGGGATGGTGGACTCTGAGGAGGTGGCATGTTACATATGAAGAAATTATCAGAGATCCTGAAAATATGATTCTATTTTATGTCTGCAGCATTCTGGCATAGTTGCTGTGTATGCTGCCAAGTATTCTATTCCTGGGGTAGACCTATCATGGGGAGGGGGAAGGGGGGAGGGATTGCATTGGTAGTTATACCTGATATAAATGATGAATTGATGGGTGCTGATGAGTTGATGGGCGCAGCACACCACCATGGCACAAGTATACATATGTAACAAACCTGCACATTATGCACATGTACCCTAGAACTTAAAGTATAATAATAATAATAATAAAAAGAAAGTGCCAGTGGATTCTAGATGGGGTGAGAGCAGGATTGGATGAGGAAAACAGAGTGGGAAGACCATCCATTTTTTTTTTTTTTTTCGGTACAGAGTCTTGCTCTGTCACCTGGGCTGGGGTGCAGTAGCATGGTCTTGGCTCACTGCGGCCTTTGCCTGCCAGGCTCGGGCTATCCTCCAGCCTTGGCCTCCTGAGTGGCTGGGACTATAGGTGCATGCCACCATGCCTGGCTAATTTTTGTGTTTTTTGAAGAGACGGCATCTCGCTATGTTGCTCGCGCTGGTCTTGAACTGCTGGGCTCAAGGAATCTACCCTCTTTGGCCTCCCAAGGTGTTGGGATTGTAGGCATGAGCCACCATGCCTGACCAACTGTCTATTTTTTTAGAGGTGGATGGAAAAAGAAGCTTTAGTAAAAGAGATAAAAAAGACATAGTCAAAGAAGAAAACTGTACATGGTAGGACCATGCTACAAAAGCGAAGTGAGAAAGAAGACATTTTCACAAATTGGTAAACCTATTGTATTGAATTCAATAAAGAATTTAAGAAAAGAAAAAAAAAAAAGAACTGGGACACCTTCAGCCAGTAACATTATCTTAATATCTTGTTTTAAAACTGAATTCTGCTTTTCATCTGTTCACCTAGTTTTTAGAAAATGACAATGAAATACAACTTGGAACTTACCACAGCCTAATACGAGGGTCAATATGAGCTATACAACAGGTTTAATGTTTAAAAGTTTGCAACATTTTTTATTACTCTTTCATTTACAAACTACAGTAAATATTTTATTTTTTATATTTAATTATGAAATATATGACACATAAGAGTCTATAAAATTTGGGTGGGCACGGTGGCTCACGCCTGTAGTCCCAGCATTTTCGGAGGCTGAGGCGGGTGGATCATTTGAGGTCGGGTGCTCGGGACCAGCCTGGCCAATATGGTGAAACCCGTCTCTACTAAAAGAATACAAAAAGTGAGCTGAGCATCATGACGGGTACCTGTGGTCCCGGCCGCTCAGGGGGCTGGGGTGGGAGAGTTGTTTGAGCCCGGGGGATGGAGGTTGCAGTGGGCCGAGATCGTGCCGTTGCACTCTAGCCTGGGCTACCTGAGCAAAACTCCACCTCAAAAACAAAAAAACAAACAAAACTGAATGCATAATCCGATAGATTAATAATTGCACTGATGTCATCATCCATTAGCATCGAGTGTCTTGAAAGGCTACAATATGCCCTTCCTTGATCACCTGGATCTCCCTTCTTCACGCAGACATAGGACTAATGTGTTAATGTTTGTCTTGCTTTTCATAAGGTTTATCGTTTCTGTGTATATTATTAAGCAATGTCATATACAATGGTTTGTGAACTGTATATGGAATAGCAGTGTATTTTTCAGCAAAAAAAAAAAAATTTCTCTGGGTGCAAGGTAGAACTGGTTTTAAAATTGCTGAGGTGGGTTGGGGAAAAGGGAATGATGACTTAATATGATCATCAATTAGTTTTGCACAGGAGGGATGAACAGTCAGATTGAAGAGGTTATGAGTCTTTTGGATTGTGGCCATATTTTCCCACATCTTTTGACACTCATAAATGCTGTTGTGGACTGAATGTTTGTGTCCCCACGGAGATTTATATGTTGAAGCACTCACCCCTAGTGTGGTAGTATTTGAAGGTAGGGCCGTTGGAGAGAGTTGGGTTTCGGTGAGGTCATGAGGATGGGGCCCCCATGATGCATACCATAAGAAGTATATAAGTTCTTAAGTATGAGAAGTATACCTCTTATAAGTATACTTATAAGAAGAAGAGACACCAGAGCTCTCTCTCTTCTCTTTCACACAAAGAAGAGGTCATGTGAGCACACGGCAAGATGGCACCCACTCAGGGAAGAGGCCTCAAAATGAAATCTACCTTGCTTGCATCTTGGTCTTGGACTTCTAGCCTCAGGGACCAGAGAAATAAATGTTTATTGTTTAAGCTACCCAGTGCATGGTGTTTTGCTATGAAGCCCAAGCAGACTAAGATAAATGCCATCTGCAATAAGATCACACACATTGTTATATCTACCTTCCCTAAGTGATTTTTGCTATACTTTTTGCTGGCCCATCTGGCCACAAGCAGATCAATTCTTAACCACTATTCCTTGGCATAGTGAGTCTGGAGAGGGTAGTGCTTAAATATACTAATAAGCAACTGCAAGTCTCTTTAATGGCATCTTGGAAATCTTCCAAGAAGAAGCAGAAATGCCCTGGGTTCATTTATAGGTCATAATTTGTAATTTGTCTCTGAGGTTTTAAAAAAGAAGTATGTATTTATATTCAGATTGATGATCCAGCATATTTAACCCTGACTAAATAGGATTTGGAACAAGGAGCAGCCTACTAAAATTCCCATGGTGGATGTATTTCCTGAAAGCCTCTTTGAGCTCACCACTCTCAGGGGCTTCACCTAATAAATCACTCACTCTTTGGAAATTCATCAAAAAGACCAGGCCATAGATAAATTTGTGGGAACTGTGCTACAACTGAAATGTAAGATTATTTTTTCTATGATTCCATGACAAGTTTTGTCTGTTGCACAAATATCTATTTATGCCCAAAAATGTGCCAGGCACTTTGCAGAGTCTTTACCTACTTTATTGTTCAAAGCAAGCTTCTGGGTAGGTATTATTATATCTAGTTTATAGATTGGAATACATGGACTGAGAGAGACTAACTAACTATCCAAAGATTATACATCTAGTATATGATGAAGTTAAGAAGGAAACTCTTGGCCGGGCACAGTGGCTCACACCTGTAATCCCAGCACTTTGGGAGGCTGGGGCACATGGATCACCTGAAGTCAGGAGTTTTGAGACCAGCCTGGCCAATGTGGCAAAACCCCATCTCTACTAAAAATAGACAAATTAGATGGGCATGGTGGCACGCACCTGTATTTCCAGCTTCTTGGGAGGCTGAGGCAGGAGAATCGCTTGAAACTGGGAGGCAAAGGTTGCAATGAGCCAAGATCATGCCACTGCACTCCAGCCTGGGCAACAGAGTGAGACTCTGTCAAAGAA
>NW_012117511.1:864480-876389 GCF_000951035.1 Colobus angolensis palliatus | reverse complement strand
GGAAGGAAGGAAGGAAGGAAGGAAGGAAGGAAGGAAGGAAGGAGGAAGGAAGGGGAAACTCTTATCCTTACATCCAATTTCCATTCCCTTTTAACCAAATTCAGTCCATCTTAAATCAGTCTAAAAAACTTTAAAATATTATAGAAGTAACCAACTGAGTATGTACTACAAAGTATCCATTAAATTCAAGAGTTACTCCAGCACTATTAATTAACAGAAAATATGTCCAGAAAATAGGTTACTGCTTCTGCTTGCCTGTAACTGTTTGAAAAGACCCCCATAAAAAGAGTAGAAGACATTTTGGTGGAGAAGTGGATCTATTTCAGTGCCCAAGAACTGCACCAATAAATCAAAGACTAACATTTTTAAACTTCTTATTGCTGTGTAATATATATATTATATAAATTTCTGAATATGACCTTTAAATTCAATCTAAATGCAAAGCAGTTCTCTGCTCTTCCCATCTTCAGCTCCCCTCCACACTTCCTCCTTCTCATCCTTCACTAACTTCCCCTTTCTACCGCCATAAATCAGCTTCCATCTTTCCAAGCAGCAGCATATATAGTATAAAAGAAACATCATGGCCAGGTGTGGTGGCTCACACCTGTAATCCCAACACTTTGGGAGGCTGAGGCAGGTGGATCACGAGGTGAGGAGATCAAGACTGTCCTGGCTAACACGGTGAAACCCCATCTCTACTAAAAATACAAAAAATTAGCCGGGCTTGGTGGCGGGCACCTGGAGTCCCAGCTACTCGGGAGGCTGAGGCAGGAGAATGGCATGAACCTGAAAGGCAGAGCTTGCAGTGAGCCGAGATTGCACCACTGCACTCCAGCCTGGGCGACAGAGCGATACTCCATCTCAAAAATAAAAGAAAAAAAAAAAAAAAAAAAAAAAAAAAAAAAAAAAGAAAGAAAGAAAAGAAAGAAACATCACAAAATAGGCAAGCATTAAAAATGGAGCCTTTTAACACAAACTGATTCCCTTGTAAGTCCTGCTATACAATATCTGACTTTAAATTCTCACTTTGATTTTCATTTATGACTTTACCCATGTAACTCATGCTTCCATAGGTTATTTATCTGCTGATGAAAAACCTCCCTTTCTTCCAACAAATTTGCCCCTGCGCAGGGTATTGTGGGGATTTCTGGGATAGGGGTTTCTCATGAATGTTCACAAGTAAGATATATTAGTCACCACAGGGTACCCACCACCACTTTCCTATGGTATCCCTGGGTGATGTCTACTGCTGCTGCCAACCCTCATAGATGAGCCCATCCAATAGGAATCATTTTCTTCTATCTAGTCAGCACCTCTTTGGGGAACCATCCCTGCTCCATTTTTTGTCCATGTGTTGTTGGAGAACTGAACTTACTTCTAAGTTATGAAATAGGCACATGACCCAGGCCTGACTTATAAAAGTCCACATCCTTCTTAAAATTGAAAGCTTCAGGGAGGGGAATGTGACTTAAGCCAATCCAACTAGAATCACTCCTGGGACTTTTCCTGGAGCTACTGGGAAAATGGTGCTCCTTTTGTTGCGAAATCATTCGCTGAAAGGAAAATGTATGCCTAAGGATACCAGCATGCATCTTTGCCACCACGCTGAGAGAGAACAAATATAGAGGAATGCAGAGTCAAGATGTACAGAAATAGAGACAATCTAATGGCATTACTTCAATTGTAGATTCAGCCATGACTGAATACAGAATTATATCTTGAATCCCCTACTCATGTTAGTCAATGAGTCTTTTTTTGGGACTTTAAACTACTCTGAGATGGGCCTCTTGTAATTTAAAACCAAAAGATTTCTGACTAATGCACTTAAATACTTGCATCTACTTTTGGTTTGCAAAGCCTGCTATCTAATGCAAAACATTAACCTGCCTAATACCTACAGCTCTGTTAGTAATGGAATTTATTATTTTCCAAGTTAAAATAACTTCCTAAAATGTCTCATTTATCCAAAAAAGTTTCCCTCTTTTTGAGAATCTGCCCCAAATCAGGAATGATCTTTCTGGGCCTGAATGCACTTTGATTTGTTAAATTTCTTTGAGATGGAAATCTCAGGAAAGTAGGAGAAAAACACAGGGCAGAGGGTTTCATATGTCTTTTTACTTCATATTAACCATAGGGTCTAGTAATCCTTTGGTATCACTTTCTTAACATTCAGCACACTGCCTTGTGGTAGAAAATGTCAATTACTCAGGCCATCTTGAACCCTAAGTTGGATCTCTCCTTCATGTTGGGGATATATAACATTAAGTGACAAGGGTGAAGCCTACAGTCAAACCTGTAAGCAAATTTCTGAGTCATTTCTACAGCACAGTAGAAAAGGTGCTCTGTCCTTCTATTCCATTCCCTGAGATTGAAAGCAGAGGACAAATTTTACCCATAAACTCTCTTACATTTAATCCCATTGAAACCTTGTTTGGTTGAAATTCTCATCAGGAAAATCCAATGGTATCTTACAGAAAGAGACTCACTTCTCCTAAATATAGCAGATTCCTGAATAACATTGTTTTATTCAACATCATTTTGTTATAATGTTGATGAGGAAAACAAATATTTATCCCCAGCAAAGGCCACCTTCTCTGTGGAATTTGCACATTGCCCCATATCTGTTACCTCTGGCCTGGAATTCACCTTTTCATCTCTAGTTTCCCAGAGCCTAGTTTAGTGTCTGGAACAAAGTTGGTGCTCACTTCCTGTGGTAGACAGAAAAATGGCCTCCCAAAGATGTCCATGTCCTAATCCCTATGTCCATGTGACTATGTGAACTCACCTGGCAAAAGGGATTTTGCAGATATGATTAAATCACAGATCTTGAAATGGGGAGATTATCCTGGATTAGCCAGTGATCCAGTGTAATTACAAGGATCCTTAAAAAAGGGAGGCAAGATATTGAGAAAAAGGGAGATATGATCATAAAACCAGATATTGGAGTGATGTATTTTGAAAATGGAGGAAGATGCCACAAGTCAAAAAATGCACTGGGCCTCTAGAATCTAGAAAAAGTAAAGAAATGTATTTTTCCCAAAAGCCTCCAGAGGGACGATAGTTCTGCCAACACCTTGACCTGAGACTTCTGACCACCAGAAATCTAAGAAAAAAAGTTTGTGCTATTTTAAAGTAATTAAATTTGTGTTCATTTGTTACAGCAACAGTGGAAAACTAATATGCTTACTATTGACCGATTGGTTGGTTGAAAAGTTAAATAAATGGATGTGTATGCAATGCTTTCTGTAGAACATTTTTCTGCTTTTATTCCCAAGGTAAACTGAGCTACCTGAAGTTTAGACAGTGATCAGACCTACTAGTTTCCTGCAAAGAGACAATGGACTTCCCTGTGGAGTAGGAAGGTGGGCCACCCGACCACCCTCACCTTGGAAAGGGCTCCTCAGCTGCATACACACCAACATCAGATTGCTTTTGCCAATATTTTCTGTTAATAAAATTTTCAGTAATAATTCTGTTAAGCCACAGGATAAACTTATATCACACTGATTATTTCTGAGAGGTGAGATTTTAGGTAGTTTTTGCTTTCACGTTTAGCTTCTCTGTGGCTTTTCTACTCTTTTGCACTAAACATATGGTTTTATAATGAGAAAATAATAGGATAACTTTCATTCTGAAAAACAAAAGTCCTCTTTTACTGAGGCTTTCAAGATGTATTTCTACATCCATGACTGTTTTGTTTCTGGAAAACAAATCAACAATTTATAAGAACCATCTTCTTTTCAAAGGAAACGCATATTAAGATTAAAATGGAGTGTTATATGGAATTAGGCAGAATGTTTTTCCCCTGACTGTCTCCTCTGATTGCAATCAGCATCTGTAGCCAAATGAAGGCTCTGCCTAATCTGAACAGAGGAGCACACAAACCCTGTTGTAGGACTCTGGCCTTAGCAAGGATACTTGGGGCATTATTTGCTTATTAGTTTACATCAGAGATTGACAGACTTTTTCTGCAAAGAGCAGATAGTAAATACTTCAGACTTTGCAGGCATATGATCTGTATCACAGCTACTCAACTCTGTCACTGTGGTGTGAAGGCAGCCATCAATATTGTGTGAATAAGTATGACTATGTTCCAATAAAACTTTATTTATAGATGCCTCAATTTGCACTGCATATAATTTCATGTGTCACAAAATATCATTCATCTTTTTTTTCCAACCATTTAAAAATATAAAAAGGTTTCTTAGCTCACAGGTCCCAGATGGATTTGGCCCATGCTCGGATTTGACAACCACTGGTTTATATCATTATTTGTGCAGAGAGTTCAAAAGGTCCATTTTTACTCCAATTATATAATTAGAACTTTTCCTTAAAATATCTAGTTCTGTTATTTTCACAAGCACATGCCAAAGCCATTGCTTTGTTATTGTACATATACTATGATTATAACTAAATACTTGGAATATTTACATGACTAAAAAACATTTACTTGATTTTTAAAATATTATATTTTACCTAACAAGATGCTGGATAGAGATTTAAAATATCTGTTAGAAATAAAATATTCTATTTATGATATGGTATGGCAAGAGTGAACCCAAGTGTTTATGGGTTACCACCTAGCTATGCAGCTATTGTGCACGTACCAGTGGACATGAAATGGTAAAACAAGAATGCCCCCAAGTGGTAGCAGCCATGGGAGATGGAATCTCAACCAAGAATCTCTTCTCATTAAAGTAGGCAGACCTGAATCTCTGCGTTGCTATTGCAGAGACAGAATGCTTATCACCCGATACAGAAGACGGAGTGCTCAAATTAGAGAAGGACAGGAAGCAACAGGACCTGGCAAATGGGGAGTTGGGTCATTCCTAGGGCAATTCGATATTTTATTTTGCAAAGTATATTGAAGGTAACCATATGCTTTAGAAGTACAATTGATACATACTGGACTCTAAGTGAACTTTGAGCAGCTTCATAAGTAGATTAAGAATGGATGCTGTCATAAAGGGAAGGAAAAACCCAGGAAAACAATACCCATAGCTAATATGGTCTGAGAGATAGTGCTGTGTGGTATTAAAGTTCATGGCCTTTGAAGCCAGACTGCCTGGGATTGAACTCCAGCTCTACCACCTGCTACCTGTGTAACTTAACCATCCATGCCATCTCCATGCCATTAGGAAGTAATAGTATCTGCCTCCTAGGGTTTTTTTAGTGATAAATCAGTTAATATATTACAAAGTTTCTAGAATAGTGTTGGGCATAAAATAAAGGCTATGTTAATGTTAGCTACTGCTATTATAATTTTTTTCAAAATTTTTTGAATAATATTTCATTCCTTGCTCAATGCCAAGATCATGAAAGGGATGAACTCATTTCATTCACACAACAATCCTGAGTCACACAATTATTTTCTATTTTACAGATGGCAAAATTGAGGCAGCGAGAGGTTCAATAACTGCCCAACAGCATAAAGCTTTCAAAGCCACACTTGAGCCCAGGGAATCAAACTGTAAAACCAATGCTCTTCACTGCTTCTTGGTGCAAAATGATGGCTCAAGATAAGCATGATCTGAAAAGGAAAAACTCATGCCAAATCTTCTATCTTAACTCCAGTTCACCCCCCTCAACACATCTACTTGGATATATATTAGGCCTTGCAAACAACGGGTTCAAAATGAACTCCTAGTTTCTCCAAAACCTGCTCCTTTCACCTCTTAGTTAACAGAGATGCCATCCTTCCAGTTGCTTAGCCTAAAAACCTTGGCGTCATCACTGAATTCTCTTTCTCTCACACCATACATTCAATCTAACAGCAGAGACCAGTTGGCTCTGCCTTCTAAATATGTCCCAAATTGGCCATGTCCCACCACCTCCACTGCTACCATCCTGCTCTCAATCACTCTTACTATCTCTTGCCTCAGTTGCTGCAGTGACCTCTAACTTGTCCCTCTTCCATCCACACTCACACTCTCTCTAGGGTTCCACAACAATCTGTTCTCAACATGGTGGCCGAAATGCCCTCTCTCCCTCACTTATTCTCCTTTAGTAGCATCACCTTCCATCTATAAATTTCACTTAGTAGTTTTGTTTATCATCTGTATCCTCTGTTGGAATATAAATTTCATAAGGGCAGAAATTGTGTCTTTCTGTGCACTGTTAAAATATAGGGCATATCATATCGCCCCTGTGCTTAAAATCCTCCAGAGGCTTCTCTTGCATTCAAAGTGTCAAAATTCTATTCAGCCACACTGGCCATCTCCACCTCTGGCCTGTGCACATCCTGTTCATTCTACCAGGACCTGTACCCTAGGTAGCTCAGATCTTGCTTCTTCTCTTCCTTCAGTCCTTTTCCATTTCTATAATGCCTTTACTGATCACCCAATCCAAAATATGACCCCATCCCAGTTACAACACTTCCTAACCTTATTCTCTGCTTTGCTTTTCCTCAGCAGTGTATATCACATTTTATATTTTTTTATACTTTTATATTTTATTTATTTCTATCGTTTATGGTCTGACTTCCCTACTAAAATGTAAGTCTCACTGGGGTAGATATTTTAGTCTGTTTTGTACACTGTTGTAGCTGCAGTGCCTAAGAGAGTCCCTGGTACACAGTAGGCACTCAACAAATATTGAGTAGTAAATCTCCAGAATTAATGTATGAATGAGTGAGTGGGTGAAGAAATTAATAACTCATCATTCAATGACTAAAGAAATGGACATCGATATCAGAATCTCATGTTATAGTTATCATGATTACAGATTAACACTAGAGTTAAATCAAAATGTCAATTAGCTTTTTTTCAAAGATTGGAGAAAATGGTTTAGATGAGAGGCCAGCATGGAGCTTCCTCCTGAATTGGAGGTAAAGGATTGACCTTAGTTATCCAAGTGTGATAAAGAAGCCAAAACTCAGAGAACGGGAACTCAGCTGACGTTCCTGAGCCAGGGCTCTGTGTCCTATCCACATGCTGACTCCTCATCAGCAAGATGCCCAAAAAAGGAAGAGAAAAAAGCCCACTCTTTATTGCAGTTATCCTGCCTGCCCCTACTAAAGTTATGACTGCTGTTACGTTCTTGTAAGTTACATCCATCAGATAATTCGTTCCTCCTACTGTGGGAAGGAGCAAGTAAAAAGGAGGAGAGAGAGAAAGGTCCAGGCTCTGTCTCCAGCCCTCCCTGAGAGGATACACAGGTAACACACAGATAATAACAAAATTAAAAATAATGACAAATAATAAAAATGGTTATCCTAAAGTCACCCATATAATTAAACACACTCTGGTTTCCCATTCCATAATGTGGGCTCAGATATTCTCAGTTTAGTCTTTTTTTAATTATTGTATAATGCTGAGCTAAATAATGTTCCCAGATATTATTATAAATAGATTTCTGGACTGGCTGGACCCAAATAACGATTACAGTTAAGATGCTGATCCTTAAAATGAATAAGAATAAAAAGATTATGTAACATTAATTTAGTATTTGCTATATGCCAGGCACCATTTTAAGATCTTCACAAATAGAATCATTTAAACCTTACTTGGACTTAGAGAGGTTAAAAAACTTATTCAAAGATGCACAGCTAGTAAATCATGGAGGATGAACTCAAGCCAATTCTATCTGATGCCAAAGTCTATATTTTTAATCACTAACTCCTTCAAACTGCTTCTTAACCTCAAAACAAGGTGAGCTACTGATGGCAGCTACCGCTCCAGATGGCTTGCCGTTGCCATCATGCCAGCTGCAGCAGGGCGGCACAGCTGGGACTGCAGATTTCATGGAGCCGGTGGGAACCCTACCCCTTTTGAGTTGGGGCGGGAGCTCCGCAGGTGCCCAAACCGCGGCTGCAGACGCAGACCTACTGCTCCATGGAGCAGGCAGGAGGGCGGGGCTGCAGCTGCCCAAATTGTGACTGTGAATCCAAGCCTCCTGTGCTCTTGGAAGGCTGGAAGCAGGCATGATCCCTGCCCTGCTGGGCACAGCCGCAGCCACCCAAACTGCTGCTACTGATGCAGGCCACTGAGTGGGCAAGAGCCCCACATCGCTCCCAGCTGTCACCACCCAAACCTGGCTACAGACTCAGGCATCCCTACACTCTTGGGGGCCCATGAAGGCCCCCATCCCCTGACAGGCTCAGAAGTGCCTGCCCCCAATGCCTGGCATCTCCTGCTGTCAGTGCCCCCTCTGATCTGGGAGCAAAGTGGGGCAGAGTTCTGGGGCCATGGATGCCAGCGGGAGGCAGACAGATTCTTGGGTGGAAGGGGTAGCTTTTGGTAAGCCCCTACCTTTGGGCCAGGGAGGGCCTGAAGACTGGGGGACAGACTGCCAGTCCCGCAGACCAGAGTGGAGACTTGTGGTGCTTCCTCCAGCCTGCCCATGGCCACCCATGGATCAATCAGCATACACTTCCTCCCTTCTTATGTCCATAAAAGCCCTGGGCTCAGCCAGAGCAGGGCAGAGGATGGAGGGACACAGAGAGACAAAGAAGGGCCAGCTGCAGAGAGGGGCTAGTGGCTCTGGTGAAAGCTGGACGTGACAGACCGAAAGGAGCTACCATCTCCAGTGAGAGGTGCAGAGAGGACAAGAAGACCCGTAGGCAGAGAGGAGCCACACTCTCCAGAACCTCCTCTGTGCTGAGAGCTGAACACTCCACAAGATGACCCATCTACAGAGAGGAGCTACCCACTGTAGGTCTCATTTGAGCTCAGTAAAGCTCCTCTTCATCTTGTTCACCCTCCATTTGTCTGCATACCTCATTCTTCCAGGATGCAGGACAAGAACTCAGAAAAAGGCACCAGCCACAGAGGTTTCTAGCTGGAAAAATTGGCATCCTAAAGACTCCATAACACTACCTCTTATAGAAGTCCCTCATAACCAGGAATTTTTTCTACCTGAGCAGGCTACATGTTACATTCACACTCCCAACCAAATGTTCCTGACTAAACCAGTATCAGACCAGATCCTATTGTTATAAATGAGGTGATTCTACAAATTAAGAAAGAGTTTGAGAAACTTGACTGTATTCAGAGAAGGGAAATACAAGGTGAAGAGATCTTAAAGGCCACGCAGTTAAGAAGAGGTTGAAAGTATCATGGATATTGACTCTCAAGTAAGGATGATTGTGAGGTGAGGGTGAAAAATATTGTCCTAATGGTTGACAGACATTTGTTGAACAAGAACAAATTTACTCAGTGTTGCTTCCAAACAGCAATCCAAGCAACAGTGAATTGAAGTTATAAGGAAGCTAGTTCAGAGAATAATTTTTAACCAGGTTGTTCAGAAATTAAGCACCCCACTTCTGGAAGAGTCCATCAGAGGCTGAGAGGGATGTTGGAGGAAGAATGATTCTTGCATTAAATGAGAGATGGGCCTGGGTCAGAGGCTCCCAAACTTACCCATCCACATCATGTTCATTACTCTGTGGTGAATGAGAAAAAAGGAGAACAATATAGTAAATTCCTCAACAATATAGTAAATTTATTCACTTTAGAAGGCCCTCTTTTATTTTGAGATTGCACTCTTCCTCGTTTTAAGGCATTAAATGAAACTTTTCCACATTTAACATTGTTATAGTTGTATGTTTTGTTTCTTTTATTAGTAACCTTATATGGTAAATAAAAAGCTGATAACAATATCTTCACCACAGATTTTAAAATAATTTGTGTTACAATGTATATAATCTAAAAGTCTGAGAACCAGCTGGCCTAGATGAAAACTAAGATCACATGATTCTATGCAGCTCTTTGACATGGATACCAATATAAGAATCAAGGCAGACTAGTAGTCAGGTTACACATACTGGGCACTTCTGTGCCATAAGCTTCATGTCTATCATCTTATTTAATTCTCACAACTTTGTTAGTTAGGTAACATTTACATTTCCCTGAGTGATAGGGCAGTTAAGTAACTTGTTCAAGGATGCACCACCAGTATACAGTGAAGCAAGGATTGAAATCTAGGCTGTTGGTCTCCAGAACCAGGCTGCTTAGTTATTGTGCTAAACTTGCCATATTTAAAAAATCAACACTCCTTCCTCAAAGCAAGCAAGCAAGCAAACAAAGGAAAAAAAAGAAAAAAGAAAAACCCTTAGCAAGTTAAGAATAAAAGAAAACTTCTGTGACTTGATAAAGGATTCCTACCTATAAAAAATGTTATTCCTAGTGATAGAATATTAGAAGCCTTCCCACTCATATCAGGAACAAGACAAGAAAAACTCACATCATTGCAACTATTCCATATCATGAATAATATATCAAGGTAAGAAAATTAAAAGGGATAAATATTAGAGAGCAGGATATAAATCATTATTTGTGATATGCTCATCTGCCCAGAAGAGAATGAAAAAAATTAATAGTTTTCTTATTTACCAACAATAAACAATCCAAAATGTAACCCCATCCCAACAGAAGTTTCTGATAGAAGTCCTAGTTCTAACTCTACCACTAGCTCACTATTTCTCTTCCTTTTTCTGAGACTCAGTTTCCCCATCTTTAATGAATGTTTGCATTGGTTCACACTCCAGTATAATGCTATTTCTCTTCTGAGCGCTGGCATTGGCCAAATACCAGATCCCTTTATTATTTAAGGAATACTTTGTAAGAATGGAAAGCCAGAATTGGCCTTGAGAGATTTTTCTTTGCTCATGGTCACTAGGGCACAGGTGTGTTATCTTTATGAAGGCTTTTGGACTCTCCCATGTGCCATGTTTTTCTCAGAGTAATCATTGGTGCCATTGTTCATTGCACTATAAAACTCTCAAAGGACTGGGGTGCATCATCATACTAAGAGTTCCAGACAGATGGAACAGTGTGGAAAACGAGCAGAAGCTGGCAGAATATTCTTTCTTTGATCATGGTGCATAATTGTTCCTTTTTGAAGGGTTCCACTCTTGCATAGAACAGACATCAATGGTGAATCTTTCTTTGGTGCTCCAGAATAGCAACAAAACTAGGACTTGAATCATGAAGCAGCACACATCTTCTAGTTTCATTTGTAAAACAACACAATAGATTTAGTTTTTCTCTTAGTCTATTTATGCTGCTATAACAAAATACCACAGACTGGGTAATTTATAAAAGACAGAAATTTATTTTTTCACAGTTATGGAGGCTGAGAAGTCCAAAACAAAGCACCAAAAGATTCATTGTCTGTTGAGGGCTGCTCTTGGTCTCCAAGATGGCGCCCAGCTGCTGCATCCTACTGAGGGGAGGAATGCAGTATCCTCACATGGCCAAAGGCTGAAGGGTAAGTTAGACGAACACTGCATGAAGCCTCTTTTTCTAAATGTTATGTGTTTTATATACTGAATTCTTACAATAAAGTAAGCTAGACAAAATAAAATGTTGTTAAGAAAATCATAAGACAGAGAAAATACATGTACTATTCATTAGTGGAAGTGGGTTATCCTGAAGGTCTTCATTCCCATTGTCTTTACCTAGAGGAGACTGAGGAGGAGAAGGAAGGAGAAGAGTTTGTCCTTACTGTCTCAGAGATAGCAGAGGTGGAAGAAGTGGAGTAGGTGGAAGGGGAAACAGGATATGCAGGCACACTTGGTGTAACACTTAATCTAAAAAAATCCACAAGTGAACCCTAGTAGTTCAAACCCAAGTGGACCCATATTAGTTCAAACTAATATTCAGTTGTTCAAGGATCAACTGTATATTAGTCTGCTAGGACTGCCATAATCAAGTACACAGACTGGGTAGCTTAAACAACAGAAATTTATTTTCTCACAGTTCTGGAGTCTGGGAGTTCAAGATCAGAGTGTCAGCAGGTTTGGTTTCTCCTGAGACCTCTCTCTTTGACTTGAAGACTATGACTTTTTTGTTATGTTGAATCCTCTTTTTTTTTTATTATTATACTTTAAGTTCTAGGGTGCATGTGCATAACGTGCAGGTTTGTTACATATGTATACTTGTGCCATGTTGGTGTGCTGCACCCATCAA